>NW_015150527.1:834118-863070 GCF_000732505.1 Cyprinodon variegatus | reverse complement strand
AAAAACAATCCACTGGAGTTTATTTCCAAGTTTGAAGACGTTTCGCTTCCCATCCAAAAACCTTTTTCAATTCAAAATGTCTTGAGTTTTAGCTTTTTTTATATGGTAGCCCAGCAAAGCCTTGTTTTTGTTTTGAAAACATGCAAATTGAAAAAAGCGAACAGGTCAACCCCCGTTGGAATGGGGGTCGTTTGGCTTCTTTTGTTAGCCTGCAATGCCCCATACCTGTCTAAGTTCCGAAAGGGGGTTGTTTAAGAGAAGCCATCCTGGTCCTGCTGACCTTTGCGAAATGTCGCTACCCTCTCTTTTAACCCACTTTCCTGGCTACATACTTTTAGAAGTAACAAAATAAAAACTACTAGTAAAGAAATTATCTCAATTTTTTTTTTGAGTGGAGTAGAAAATACAATATTTGACTTTAAAATGTAGTGGGTTGAAAGTTACAGTAGCCCCCCCCCCCCACAAAAAGAACCCTAGTAAAGTAAAGATGCAGTAATCAAGTGAAATTGCTTTCAACCAAGGTTGAAAATGCATATTTTACCAATCCTTTTACAAATTTAACAGGGGAGGTTTAGCCTCCATAATATTCAATGAGAAATCATCATTGATTTCCTCATATACAAAGATCAATTACTGGTTAACGTTCATGGCATGTTCTCTTGTCTTTTGATTGGATTAAATCGCATCTTCTTGCACTGTGAAGTGCCTTTAAAATTAATATTCTAAATTAATATAAACTGAAGGGAATTATGACATTTATTCCTGCAGAGATGTTATTACAATACTTTTTTGAGGATATGTGGAGGCTAAATTCGATAAAAAAAAGGTTCATACTTAAAATTTTATATTTGATTTCTGAAGCAGTATGCTGGCCAAATTAATAATAAAAGATGACACACAAGGGAAACAGATAAGTCCTTCTTCCCTGCCCTCCACCTTACATGAAGTAGCAGGGGCTTCCTAGAAAATACATTAAGTCTGGTCACAAAGTCTTTTTTTTAGATATGTTACGATGACATCGCTGCGTTCCCAGCGTGATTCACCTTTCCTCATTTCCTGTTGATCACAGTCAGGAAGGCACGGCGAACCTCAAGGATCAAGCAGGCCCAGATCAGAGCCGTGGAGATCAGAGGCAGATGAAGCAGATGAAGAGGGGAAGGAAAACGTGACTGCTTCATCATCATGGATGCAGTCACCCTGGAGAGTTCTCATTAGTTAGTGATATGATAAGGTGTGAATGACGCTGAGTGTCAGGCGAAGCAGATCCAACGCTGTCACAGACTCATCTAATTAGACTGGTGGCAGCTTTACTCATGTTGTTGTTATTGTAGTCAGAGGAAGGACGGCATGGCTTCAGGATGATTACAGACAAGTAGGAATGGAAAAACAGAGATAATTCTGAGTGGCTCTGTTCCAGAAAATGCAAATATAAAAAAAAAAAATTAAAAAAACATAACCTTGCTTGTGAAATAATGATGAAATCCACCTTGTCCCCAACCAAACACACAAACATTTTTTTCTCTCAATATGTTGTGAGGACCATGTGTTGATTTCCATTGATTTTCAATGAGTTTCAACACTTTCTATTCACTAAATAACAAAAACTAGTGTTGTGTCTGATTCCGATACCCGATACCTGGCTGTGCAGTATTGGCCGATACCAATACCATACTGATACCATTTGTTTGAAATTGATGTGTGTTTGTATATGAACAACTTCATACTACTTTTATTTAAAATAAAATAATTGCCATTTTTACCAGCAGGAAAAAGACTAATACAAGGTGAATCCAGTAGAACTTTTTATTGAATAGGTGACAATAGTTGAATAAACTTTTGGCTCTCAAAATGGTATCGTGACCTATTTGTTGGTACTAACAGATACCTATACCACCATTTTAGTGCTGGATCAGAGCCCCGCCTGATTCTGGCATCTGTATCGGCGCAACACTAACAAAAACCTTAAAGCTGAGTAGTGCACCCCCATGGACGTAATTTTTTTGGGAGGGGGAATGTCCCCTGAACTTTTTCAAGAGTCCGTTTTGGTTCACTGCTCTTTTTACTGTCCAAAAACTATTTGACGCTACAGTAAAACGACACTCGCCGAGCACTAGGACCAGGCGATAAAAACGGCACCGAAGGTTGGGGCTTGTTCCCCCCAGGTTTTTGTTTGCCCTTCCTTTTTTTTTTTTTTGCTTGGTTTTCCCGGTTTTCATTCTTGTTAGGTTCCTTTTCCAACCTTTTGAGGGGCCCCGGTTCGGTTTTTTGTTTGGTGGTTCCCGGGCTTGTTGAGTTTTTCCCCGTTGCTTTATTTGGACTTTTGGGTTTCCAATTTTCTTTTTTTGTTTTTTTTTTTGTTTTGATTTTGTGGGTTACTTTAACGGGTCCGGGGTTTTTGTTTTTGGGGAAAATTTTGGGGGCCGGTTGGTGGGGAGTTTTCCTCTTTTAATTTGGGCTTTTTTTTCTTCTCTTGGGTCACGTAATCTAGAAGGGTTGTTATATCAGTACATGTAAATGTATTCATTTAGACAAATCTT
Source organism: Cyprinodon variegatus (assembly GCF_000732505.1). Classification (NCBI taxonomy): domain Eukaryota; kingdom Metazoa; phylum Chordata; class Actinopteri; order Cyprinodontiformes; family Cyprinodontidae; genus Cyprinodon; species Cyprinodon variegatus. The sequence continues at coordinate 860,533 of NW_015150527.1, read as the reverse complement.
TGAATATATGTTGTCTATGCTTGTGTTTGTGTGTTTTGTTATTAGACTCACAGCCAGGATACCTGAAAAAAGAGAGAAAGAAGAATCAGAATCAAGTTTGTTTCCAAGTAGGTTTGCACTTACAAGCAATTTGACTTGCTATATATATATATATATATATATATATATATATATACAGAATACAGGATCTATAGTTACCATATACAACATAGAATATACTCTATACAATATGGCCATGTACTATACACATGTGATGTCTGGAAATGCTACATTGGTGTAGCGTCTAGCCACTGAATGGGGGAGTGAGAGAATCGATGTCAGTATCATGGGGTCACAAGGCCTTGTTGATAAGGCTGGTAGCGGATGGGAAAAAGCTGTTCTTGTTGCGTGAGGTTTTGGTCCTGATGGACCGCAGCCTCCTGCCAGAGGGACTTCTTTAAGAGTCAAAGTGTAAGTTACATTCAAAGAACTGCAACACCTTCACTGGCTCCATAAAGCAGCAGATCCACTTCCAGATCCTCCACCACATTATAAAGTTTTCAATAACCTTGTAAAGTATATCCGTTTTTATTAAAAGTGCTTTAAATAAAATGTATTATTGTTATATATCCTTTATTATCCAAAAATGAATAAAATGCAGTCTATGAATGTGATTTTATATATCTGTTAACAATGCAAAATGAAAAAGAAAACATTACAGTATAATTTAATTTCTTCACAACTTACAGAAGTTTCTTTACACTTTCACATATCTGTAGTTCTCAAGTTTTAAATATCCCATATGCTGCATAAATAAATTCAGTGCAAATTTGCACACGTCATCCAGAATGAATCTCCAAAGAATATTCCCTCAGTATGAATTTCATTCACAGAGTCCCCCCACCATCACTCCACCTACCCAACTGTAAGATGTGGTGCTGCTAGTGCTGTCTCTGACGTAGAAATTATCCCTCTCCTTCTCTGGTATTATAGTCAGTCCTAGAAGATTAGGGGCAGAATAGACAGAGAGTTAGTCATTATCCTCACACAAGCGTCATCACTACCATCACACAGTCATCTGCTGTGGTGAGATGTTATAAAAACAGAGTGCAGGCACAGATCAAACCTGTTAAAGACAGATACCTTCACCCACAGGATCGAAGGGGAAATCATGCTGGAAAACATTGATGTGGTAATATTTGTTCAAGTAGTTCGTCCATCTTTCATATCAGTAGATCAACCGTTTCTGTTGGAAAAGCAAACGGAGCAAGCAGAACTCTATGACTGCATGGTGCACCAGTCTCACTGTTTTTTTTTTTGTTTTTTTTTCCCACCAGCTGAAGAAATTTCTTCCAAATAATATTTAGGCTAGATTTCATCCTGGCTTTAGATGAACTATGAAGCAATTACAGTTGGAACTGTGATCATATAATCAAATATAAACATTGATCAGCAGCTTTATGTACGGATTTGTTCATGATATTTTATTCTGTTAATTAGAAACCTCTATAATGAGTCATCTTGGTTCTAATAGACCTATTGTATATAGATGTTTCATGGCATAGTAGTAAAGCAGAGCCCCTTATATGAGGGTTATTAGCTACCAACCTGGGGACCTTTGCAGAGATGCACCAATCCTATATTGATATTCATATTGGTAACGATTCTTTAAAAAGTTTTTGGATGCAGTTGGTGGAATTAGGTCAGATCCATAGAAACAGATGCATTCAGTCAATTGCTATTATACAGTTATGTTGAAGCAAAATGTTTAACCCATTTATTGGTGTCTCTCTTTGGTTTAATCAATGCAATCAATTTAAACCCTTATGTTGTTTTCAGGACGGATTCTGTCTCTTAACAATGTTTGTGTCCGTAACTTCCTCTTACAGGTCTTAAGTTGGATTTTAGGATGTTTATGTGTACATTAGATGTGTCTCCATCAACTAAAGCATTGCATTAGAAGAGCTTGATGAAAACGGCCAAATTCAAATCAAATAACTAAATTTCATTTTTAGTTGTTGTTTTTTTCCAATTTTCTTTGACAAAAATTATACACGGTAACCTAAAATATGAAAAAAACATTTGTCTGATAAGTTCTGATGTAGCGAGTTTTTACATCGCATGACCGGTCAACTGTTTCCTCCGTCTGCATCTGGGGATGACATGTATTATTAGTACCGCAATACAATCTAGCATAGTTAAATAAATACAATAACTTCCTGTTTATCGCAGCCAAGTCTATCATAAACATATAATGACGTCATGCTTTACGTTGCCTGGTTGCTTAACTCGATTGCATGGAAGTGCATCTTATTCACATTTTTATTTTTTTGACATTTTTGAAAGTTTGCTCTAAATCTGCTTGACATGTTTGGAAACATTGACTTTTCAAACATATTTTGCTTGCTTTCAAATGGGAATGTATGACATCCTTTTAAAATCAACAGCAATGATGATAACATTAAAGCAAATATAGCCCTGGTATTGCGGATTTGCAGATATTGAAAATTCAAATATCAAAATCGGATCAGAAGTGAAAAATGTGGATCCATGCATCCCAAAAGCTTTGCAACATGTCTCCCCCTCCCCCTGTCCATTTCCTGTCTATACAGATAAAGACCACTAGTGCAATAAAAAACTAAAAAAGAAGATAAGATTTATCTAAAGATGTTCTGCAAGGATCTTTTCTGGACCCATTTTTCTTTCTCCACTTTCATAATTGTTTTTGACAAATACATTATAAATTTTGATGCAAACGATCACATAGTTGCAAACAGTCGGACTCGTCTTATAAAGTAATCAAACCTTTTTTGTAAGGTTTGCAGTTCTTTTTGCTGAAACACAATCTTGTTCTGAACTCATTGAATAAACATGTGAACCTCGAAGGTTTTCAAGTTAAAGCGGGGAATTCTATCACAAGAAAACATTAAAAATCTGTACATAAAACAATCTTACTTCATATATGTCAAAGTTGAGTGGAGGTTTTTGTGGACCCACATGCAGAGATTAGGAGGTTGATGAGAGTTTTGTAGATTTTATAGGATGTCCAAAGCAACAGAGGCAAAAAATTCGATTGGAAAACCTACGTGGGGAGACAGAGATGAAGAAGCAACCAAACAACAACAACAAACCAGCACTGAGTGACTGCAGAGGTGGTGTATGTATGTGGAACAGACCAAAGGATGGACTAATGAGCAGAATATGAGGCAGGTGTGAGTAGAACTAACTAGAAGGAAGCCAAGGGGAAAGGAAACAAGCACAAGGACACAACAGAGAGTAACTCAAGAACTAAACTTAAACAGAGGGCAGAACCCTGAAAATATAAAAGTTTAGAATTTACAAAATGACAGATTTTCCTTTTATTATTGAAGCTCATCTTCACCTTTGTATCCTTGCAGCCAGAAGGCATCTTGCACAACCCTGTTTTTCTCTCATTGTTGGATTAAGATGATATTATTTATGCTTGTTTCGCAGCATAAGACACTTTTTTCCCTTTCATTTGACAGTTGCACAGTTTTCCCCTCACCTTAAGTTAAAGTTAAAGTTCTGTGTGTCATCATCCACAGCTATCTATCCTTCACCTCTCACATCAGTAACATCAGCTTTGGTGCCTATTCTCATCTCTATTATAGTAATTCCCTTTCCCCACACTCTGCCTCTATTCTTATCCATTACTTTGTCTCTTCCTCAAAAGTCTTTTCTTATTTCAGTCAGGTGTGCCTTGACACACCTGACTGAAATAAATGGGTGATTTACAGGTCCCTGCAATATGGAGGACCAGGAACGTTACTGAAAAAGACAAACAGCCATTTCATATTTAATATTTAAATCCTACAAAGAGAAATCCAATGTGAAAACTGTTTTCTAATTGCTGATTTAAATTGAACTATTAAAGGGGAATTTGATGTTGTATTTATTATTCTGTCGTGAAATACTGCAATTTGAAAATATATTTTTAAATCCTATTTCTAAATGTAGAATTACCATAAAAAATACAATTCATAAATCTGATTATAAATACCTTTTCTTCAAAGAATTGAAAAGTTAAAGCCTTATTCTATTCCATTTTCCATTTGCTTTTTTTTCTTGCATTTTCCAAATCCTTTTCGCTGTTGCAGTTTCCCTGAGTGCAAATACATGAATGTAACTTTTTTTTGTTTACTTTAATTTACCTATTTATCTAAAACTTTTTTTCAAATATCTTACAACATTTTTAAAGACAGAAATAAATTATTTAATGTTTTGTTGAAAAACTAAAAAAGCATTCGTAATGAAAATAATGAAATATTATTTAACAAAATACGTGTATTAAAAAATACTCCACTGTATATTAATAAATAAATATAGAATTAATCATTTACTGTATTCTTAGGGGTCTCCAGGCTGTTGCATTGTTTTTTTGGGGGTCACACGCTAAATGTTTGGGAACCTCTGCTTTCCAAATCATAATGAACAGGGAAGTTTGTAAAACAGAAACCCAAACACCAAAGACTCAAAACCAAAACTGTTTTTCTTAGTTTCTAAACATCACTGTAAAGTGCTATCACTTTTCAAACACCTACTTATGGTCATGTTATAGAAATCTTATCACTGGCATAGAGGTTGGTATCCTGAGGTTCTGGGTTCAAACCCCACTTCCACAGACTGCCACTCTGGGTCTCTGAGCAAGACCCTCAACCCCACACTGCTCCCCAAGCGCTGCATGATGGCAGCCCACTGCTCCCCAAGGGGATGGTTTAAATGCAGATGTAAATTTCTCAAATGTGAAATCAATAATTTTCAATTATTATTATTATTCATTATCGTTACTATTATTATCATTTTTATTTTATAAAATGTGAGAAATCTTAGTTTTGCATAAGCTTCACTTTTTATTACCTTCTGTTGCTGTTTTTTTTTTTTTCTCTTCCAATGGTTCTGTTTTTTTGTTTTGTTTACAACTCTTTTACATTATATTTATGGTGAGGACTAAATGATTGATTTTCACTTTCTTAATCTATAGTGAAGAACTACTGCACCTTAACTTGGGAAAGTGTTGCAGCACAACAAAGAACGAGCCAATATGGTATTAGTTTGGTTGTTTTACTGCTGGTTTATGATGGCAGGAGCTCTATTCCAGTCTCATTTCGAATTTCTAAGATTCTGCTCAAAGTATTGCAATAATAGTGGCCTATTACACAAGTTTCTGACATTTTCCCTGAATTTCCCTGAAATTAAAATGCTTTCAAGTCATCTGATTTATATCAATCATTATAAAAGAAAATCAGAGAAAATGTGAAGATTTACGGGATGTTTTCTAATCATCATTTTTTCAAACTAACTATACTTATAGGCGCATGATAAATTCACTTTCTACTTCTCTGTGCAAGGTTTGGTGCATTCGTCATGACGAGTGTAACTGCATTTTTCACAAAAAAAAGAAAAGCTGCTTCTTACAACTGCTTGTAATTATCCAGACTACATTTCTGCTCAAAACGGTTTGGAAACACTAAAAGCTTATGGAAACATTTTTGAAAAATTGGCTGAATTAAAACAACCTATCAAAAGTGTAAACATTTAAGGAGAATGGAGCAAAAAAAGTGAGCACCTCCTGTGGGATGATAAAGAGCAGCACTCAGACTGTCTTGTGAAGGCTGATTACCGCAGGAGGGAGCTTTTCAAAGAAAGAATGACCCCTCTAATTGAATTTCTGTTATCTCAGCTTGAGTTTGGATCGTTAAAGTCATCTTCGGTTTGAAATAGATGGCCATTTACAGCACAGGCAGGGACTGGATATTTTTTTTTCATCATGTTGCAGCCTTGTAATACATTTTAAACTTTGTTTTCAGCTTCCAAGATTTATTTTGAACTAATTATCTTCCCTTACAACTGGCAGCTATTGCAAATGGACTGAAAATACTTTTAAAATTGCTTCTCTGCCAGGATGACTACTAGCTACTGTATGTGCCTTGCTCTGAAGAATTATGTTATTCACGCATCAAGATTAGTTGTTTAAAAAAAATGATTAAGTAACCAAGAATTATTAAGAGAAAAAATTTATATGAAACAAATGAGATTTTTTTACTTTTTAGAATAAAAAACAAAAAAAAATTGAGACAGTTTTAAAACAAGGATGACTTTTTTTCTGGATTGTTCTGTTCAACAAATAAAAAGTTGCATTGCTTGGCTGCAATAAGAGTTATTAGGGGATTATAGAGCAAATATTAATGAATAATAAACTTCTGTGTTTTCTTTTTAATTCACACCACTGTAGGCTAGATTGGAGATGTTTTACTCATGAACAAAGCTTTTGTCTCTGAGTTTGGCAGCTGAAAACCTTTGACTAGCTGTTGTACCTGCCTGATGGTGACTACAGGAAAGGCAAGGAGACAGCTGGAGCCTGGATTTAGGCGGGGCTGCGAGCCCTGGTGGGATCAGCTGGCAGGTTTCTGAGGAGCCGTGCCAGCCAGCTGTCTGAAGTTATGAGTCACAATCTCAACCTGGAGTGGAGACCGGATTGGTGGGACACAACCTGCTTTGTTCCTGTTCCCGAGAAATAGCCTCCATATGGCCTTAGTGACAGATGCCCCTTAACCCCCCAGATGAAGATGCTACAGATGCTGGTGTTCTCCGTGTCACCAGTTTGACAGCTGTTTAGTTCTCAAGACTTTCCTCAAAGGGGTCATAGAAATATTCTATAGGGTATTTGGTGCTNCACGAGTCCTATCATGAAAAAAGGTTAATTGTGCGACCTGAGTAACGTGCAGTAACGGGGTGTCGGCAATTGTAACTGCTTTATGGTTACAGTAAGAGTAATCATTTTTATTACTCGTTACTAAAAAACGGTAGCGGCGTTAGTAACGTTACTTACGTAAGCGTTACTTTCAATGCCGTTACTCCCATCACTGCATATATGTCAAAGTTGAGTGGAGGTTTTTGTGAAACCAAATGCAGAGATTAGGAGGCTGAAGTGTTTTGTAGATTTTATAGGATGTCCAAAGCAACAGAGGCAAAAAATTCGATTGGAAAACCTACGTGGGGAGACAGAGATGAAGAAGCAACCAAACAACAACAACAAACCAGCACTGAGTGACTGCAGAGGTGGTGTATGTATGTGGAACAGACCAAAGGATGGACTAATGAGCAGAATATGAGGCAGGTGTGAGTAGAACTAACTAGAAGGAAGCCAAGGGGAAAGGAAACAAGCACAAGGACACAACAGAGAGTAACTCAAGAACTAAACTTAAACAGAGGGCAGAACCCTGAAAATATAAAAGTTTAGAATTTACAAAATGACAGATTTTCCTTTTATTATTGAAGCTCATCTTCACCTTTGTATCCTTGCAGCCAGAAGGCATCTTGCACAACCCTGTTTTTCTCTCATTGTTGGATTAAGATGATATTATTTATGCTTGTTTCGCAGCATAAGACACTTTTTTCCCTTTCATTTGACAGTTGCACAGTTTTCCCCTCACCTTAAGTTAAAGTTAAAGTTCTGTGTGTCATCATCCACAGCTATCTATCCTTCACCTCTCACATCAGTAACATCAGCTTTGGTGCCTATTCTCATCTCTATTATAGTAATTCCCTTTCCCCACACTCTGCCTCTATTCTTATCCATTACTTTGTCTCTTCCTCAAAAGTCTTTTCTTATTTCAGTCAGGTGTGCCTTGACACACCTGACTGAAATAAATGGGTGATTTACAGGTCCCTGCAATATGGAGGACCAGGAACGTTACTGAAAAAGACAAACAGCCATTTCATATTTAATATTTAAATCCTACAAAGAGAAATCCAATGTGAAAACTGTTTTCTAATTGCTGATTTAAATTGAACTATTAAAGGGGAATTTGATGTTGTATTTATTATTCTGTCGTGAAATACTGCAATTTGAAAATATATTTTTAAATCCTATTTCTAAATGTAGAATTACCATAAAAAATACAATTCATAAATCTGATTATAAATACCTTTTCTTCAAAGAATTGAAAAGTTAAAGCCTTATTCTATTCCATTTTCCATTTGCTTTTTTTTCTTGCATTTTCCAAATCCTTTTCGCTGTTGCAGTTTCCCTGAGTGCAAATACATGAATGTAACTTTTTTTTGTTTACTTTAATTTACCTATTTATCTAAAACTTTTTTTCAAATATCTTACAACATTTTTAAAGACAGAAATAAATTATTTAATGTTTTGTTGAAAAACTAAAAAAGCATTCGTAATGAAAATAATGAAATATTATTTAACAAAATACGTGTATTAAAAAATACTCCACTGTATATTAATAAATAAATATAGAATTAATCATTTACTGTATTCTTAGGGGTCTCCAGGCTGTTGCATTGTTTTTTTGGGGGTCACACGCTAAATGTTTGGGAACCTCTGCTTTCTAAATCATAATGAACAGGGAAGTTTGTAAAACAGAAACCCAAACACCAAAGACTCAAAACCAAAACCCTTAACCCCACACTGCTCCCCAAGCGCTGCATGATGGCAGCCCACTGCTCCCCAAGGGGATGGTTTAAATGCAGATGTAAATTTCTCAAATGTGAAATCAATAATTTTCAATTATTATTATTATTCATTATCGTTACTATTATTATCATTTTTATTTTATAAAATGTGAGAAATCTTAGTTTTGCATTAATGTAAGCTTCACTTTTTATTACCTTCTGTTGCTGTTTTTTTTTTTTTCTCTTCCAATGGTTCTGTTTTTTTGTTTTGTTTACAACTCTTTTACATTATATTTATGGTGAGGACTAAATGATTGATTTTCACTTTCTTAATCTATAGTGAAGAACTACTGCACCTTAACTTGGGAAAGTGTTGCAGCACAACAAAGAACGAGCCAATATGGTATTAGTTTGGTTGTTTTACTGCTGGTTTATGATGGCAGGAGCTCTATTCCAGTCTCATTTCGAATTTCTAAGATTCTGCTCAAAGTATTGCAATAATAGTGGCCTATTACACAAGTTTCTGACATTTTCCCTGAATTTCCCTGAAATTAAAATGCTTTCAAGTCATCTGATTTATATCAATCATTATAAAAGAAAATCAGAGAAAATGTGAAGATTTACGGGATGTTTTCTAATCATCATTTTTTCAAACTAACTATACTTATAGGCGCATGATAAATTCACTTTCTACTTCTCTGTGCAAGGTTTGGTGCATTCGTCATGACGAGTGTAACTGCATTTTTCACAAAAAAAAGAAAAGCTGCTTCTTACAACTGCTTGTAATTATCCAGACTACATTTCTGCTCAAAACGGTTTGGAAACACTAAAAGCTTATGGAAACATTTTTGAAAAATTGGCTGAATTAAAACAACCTATCAAAAGTGTAAACATTTAAGGAGAATGGAACAAAAAAAGTGAGCACCTCCTGTGGGATGATAAAGAGCAGCACTCAGACTGTCTTGTGAAGGCTGATTACCGCAGGAGGGAGCTTTTCAAAGAAAGAATGACCCCTCTAATTGAATTTCTGTTATCTCAGCTTGAGTTTGGATCGTTAAAGTCATCTTCGGTTTGAAATAGATGGCCATTTACAGCACAGGCAGGGACTGGATATTTTTTTTTCATCATGTTGCAGCCTTGTAATACATTTTAAACTTTGTTTTCAGCTTCCAAGATTTATTTTGAACTAATTATCTTCCCTTACAACTGGCAGCTATTGCAAATGGACTGAAAATACTTTTAAAATTGCTTCTCTGCCAGGATGACTACTAGCTACTGTATGTGCCTTGCTCTGAAGAATTATGTTATTCACGCATCAAGATTAGTTGTTTAAAAAAAATGATTAAGTAACCAAGAATTATTAAGAGAAAAAATTTATATGAAACAAATGAGATTTTTTTACTTTTTAGAATAAAAAACAAAAAAAAATTGAGACAGTTTTAAAACAAGGATGACTTTTTTTCTGGATTGTTCTGTTCAACAAATAAAAAGTTGCATTGCTTGGCTGCAATAAGAGTTATTAGGGGATTATAGAGCAAATATTAATGAATAATAAACTTCTGTGTTTTCTTTTTAATTCACACCACTGTAGGCTAGATTGGAGATGTTTTACTCATGAACAAAGCTTTTGTCTCTGAGTTTGGCAGCTGAAAACCTTTGACTAGCTGTTGTACCTGCCTGATGGTGACTACAGGAAAGGCAAGGAGACAGCTGGAGCCTGGATTTAGGCGGGGCTGCGAGCCCTGGTGGGATCAGCTGGCAGGTTTCTGAGGAGCCGTGCCAGCCAGCTGTCTGAAGTTATGAGTCACAATCTCAACCTGGAGTGGAGACCGGATTGGTGGGACACAACCTGCTTTGTTCCTGTTCCCGAGAAATAGCCTCCATATGGCCTTAGTGACAGATGCCCCTTAACCCCCCAGATGAAGATGCTACAGATGCTGGTGTTCTCCGTGTCACCAGTTTGACAGCTGTTTAGTTCTCAAGACTTTCCTCAAAGGGGTCATAGAAATATTCTATAGGGTATTTGGTGCTTGTCCTTAGGGTCTCTGAATAGGGTGTGTAACATTGGTTGGGCTGAAAATGGCATATTTGCTGTTCTATGAGCCCTAATGCAAGCCTGGTTAAAAGCCCTAGAATGAAACGTCAGGTTTTCTTTTTTATATGGTATGCTCATGAATATTTAGATGAGCTGTGCGCTGATTGGCTGGTTTACAACGAGCGACGCATCATAGTAACAAACACTCATTCACTGAAACATCAAATTGTTGATATGGTAGGGTGACCAGATGTCCTCTTTTGTCCTGTAGAAGTAAACCCAGCTGTAGGCTAAACAGCTAAACTGGTGTCTTACATCGACCTCTATTCATCGTCTTGTTCGTGAACCAGTGGGCTGGTCTGTATGTCAGTTTTGGGGCGTGACAAAAGTACCGCTCAGAACCAAATAAGGCAACATCCCCGAACTGACGTCAATTTGATGCTTCAATTGAATTCCCCTGTTTTATGGTGGAAGTTTAGAATTGTGAGATTTGCAGGAAAGGAGGTGTCGATGGGGTTTTTATTTCTCTACGTCCATTTCACCCACTGACCAATCGCTATTCATCTATGACAATGTAAATTTGGTTTTGCATTCTATGACCCCTTTAACAAACCAACCTTGAGTCACTTCATATGGCCTTTTGCACTGTATTCAGTCATTCCCTCACATTCAGCAAATGATGGTGGCAAGCTACACTGGGCCATAGTTTACCTGGGGCACACTGACAGAGGCGAGGCTGCCATACACAGGACTTTGTTTGGTTGTATGTAGGCAATGTGGGTGTACAGTCTTGCTAAAGGACACAACAACTGAGCTGGGGTTCAAGACCACAACCCTCCACTTGCCGAATGAACACCTGCATCTCATGGTGCATTTATATGGGATCGGAATTTTGTTAAATGCCAAAAGCCGGCATGAAAATTGCACACAAATTTCCACTAGAAAGCTGGGAAGATACTATGATGCCCGAGTTGCAGAGATGAGGTAGACTTTGTCCTTTCAACATTGCAAAGAGCAGAGAAACTGTTCTGTATGCTGAATAATAATGCATTGCTAGCAGTCGGTCGATGAGTCCTCTTCTTCCTGCAGAAGATTATTAGGAAGTATAATACAGGTGCATCTCATCAACCTCATCCAGGAGCTTTATAACAGCAGTTATAAAAACATTGTAATGAAAAAAAGTGATGTAAACAAATGACTGTATATTTACAATTCCAACATTTCATCGGATGCTTCGAAGTCTCTTCCCAGAGGGCAGCAGGAAGAACAGTCCATGGTGGGGGTGGTAGGGGTGATTGATGATGTTATGGGCTTGGGACACTTAGCGCTGGGATGAAATGTGTTTAATGGAGGGAAGAGGAGCCCAGATGATCATCTCTGCTGTTCTCATCACTCTCCTCACCTTCTTCCAGTCTGAGGCGCTGCAGCCTCCAGACCACACAGTGAGACAGCTGGTCAGAACGCTCTCTATGGTGCTTCTGTAGAAGGTGGCGAGGATGGGTGGGAGCAGGTGGGCTCTACTCATCCTGCAGAAGAAGTACATACGCTACTGTGCACTTTTGACCAGTAAGGTGGTGTTTACAGTCCAGGTGAGAGTGTCTGTGATGTGCACTCCAGGAATTTGGTGCCGCTACCTCTACAGCTGATCTGTTGATGAGCAGTGGAGCGTGGTTATTCCTGAAGTCCAAGATGATCTCCTTCATCTTCTCCACGTTCAGGATCAGGCTGTTATCTTTGCACCAGTCTACCAGCTGCTCCAACTCCACTCTGTAGTCCTGGTCGTTGTCATTACTGACGAGGCCTACCACCGTGGCGTCGTCNTGATGATGTTATGGGCTTGGGACACTTAGCGCTGGGATGAAATGTGTTTAATGGAGGGAAGAGGAGCCCAGATGATCATCTCTGCTGTTCTCATCACTCTCCTCACCTTCTTCCAGTCTGAGGCGCTGCAGCCTCCAGACCACACAGTGAGACAGCTGGTCAGAACGCTCTCTATGGTGCTTCTGTAGAAGGTGGCGAGGATGGGTGGGAGCAGGTGGGCTCTACTCATCCTGCAGAAGAAGTACATACGCTACTGTGCACTTTTGACCAGTAAGGTGGTGTTTACAGTCCAGGTGAGAGTGTCTGTGATGTGCACTCCAGGAATTTGGTGCCGCTACCTCTACAGCTGATCTGTTGATGAGCAGTGGAGCGTGGTTATTCCTGAAGTCCAAGATGATCTCCTTCATCTTCTCCACGTTCAGGATCAGGCTGTTATCTTTGCACCAGTCTACCAGCTGCTCCAACTCCACTCTGTAGTCCTGGTCGTTGTCATTACTGACGAGGCCTACCACCGTGGCGTCGTCTGCAAACTTCATGATGTGATTGGTGGTGAACCTGGGGACACAGTCATGTGTCATCTGGGTGAACAGCAGGGGGCTCAGGACGCAGCCCTGAGGGGAGCCTGTGCTTAGGGTGATGACATCAGGGGTGTTCTTTCCGACCCGGACTGACTGAGGTCTGTTGGTGAGGAAGTCTAGCAGCCAATTGCAGAGGGGTGTATTGAACTTAAATACTGTGATGGTTTCAAAGACCGTGACAAGTTCTAAGAAATGTTAGCTGCTCTAAAGACGAATATTAATTTCAAAGACTGTTAAAGCAGAGCATAGCAGTTGAAACAATATTGTCATTCATTTCCTTTCCATTATGCAAATTTGAATCAGATTTATGTGCACACCATGTGTTACCTAAATACCTCGCACCGCAGTGGAGGACGCCCGAGGATGTTGTGCTACTGACACTTTCCATGATGCTGTCCTGCCCCAACGCGTTTCTGTTCCAGCTCAGCGTTTGTCAAACACAAAGCTGCCTTCCTTAATCTGCTCTCATAAAAACTGAAGCAGGTGAACTAACAATGAATCAGCCTGTGGACTACCAGGTGTGAGGCTGGAGTTCTGTCACTAACTAAGGTTGATTAACTGCTCCTTTCCCACAATATTAGATGTGATTTATAAGTTAGAAATCTAACTAAACTTATGAACCAAGAATTAAGATAATAATAGATTATAAAAAAAGCTGAATATTAATCAGTTTCTAAATTTTCTCCCGAGTTAACTTTGATATTGCATCCTTCCAAGTATCAACAAAACCACTGAAGCAACAGGAATAACCTGAAATTCTGCTCCTTAGTTTATTCTTTCATTATAATTATTATTCACAGGAAATTTAAAATGAAATGATCCGCCTCTGGATGAGTTGTATGCGATAACTTCTGTGACACATGGCTTGCTCACCTCCTAAACAGGCCCGAGGTTGTACATTTCACCCACCAAACCCTTAATGTCTGAGTCAAAAACACTGGACCAGATGATTAACCTCTGAGACATCTCCAGGGAAGCTGCTCCAACTGGCCCACTACTCTCAGCATGCTGCACCTTTTTCACAGCATGGCTCTTTATTCTCAGCAAACCCAGTCATGAACACTGGAATCATAAAAAGCTGATTATAGGTTCTTAAAATATGTTAATGTAAATAATTTATGCTAAATAACTCAATAAAAAGAACCGAAGCAAAGTGATGAAGATGTGAAAGCACGAGGAAGCTGTCGGATAGGAAATATTATTAGACTCAAGGTAAAAAGCTACCAAAGCCTTAAAAAATAATCTTTCATAAGGGGACCATACAGTCTCACATACTGAAGAATAATACAATAAAATTATGTCAGAATTAATCTAAAAGAATGAATTTCTAAGCTTATATCACCTTAAAATTTCAAAATATTGTAGAAATATCTAATCAGGACAGGTTATCCATGATTTTATGTTTCATCTAAGGTAAGTTTAGAGTACATGATGTGACCTCAGACTGGAGTCTCATTTCACAAAGCATGTATAACAAATTCAGACTTAAATCCTAAACTCTTAATTGATTTGGCTTAAGGTTGTGTTAAGATGCTTGAAAGAATAATGGAACAAGATTCCCTTGATAATCTCATTCAATTGGCAGATCATTTCAGTTTACCTGGAAATGCACTCATTTTAATGATTGTTTAATGTTAAAGATAGGCTCTGTGTCTGCACCTTGAAACTCTGTCTCTCCGGTTCTTTTTCCTGAAAAGAGATCACTAGGGACAAACTCTTTAAATAACATTTCATAACTTATATGTATCAAATAACCAGGGGACATGAAAACAGATTCTGATAGAAATTGTAATCTTACTCAGATCATAGAAATTGCTTAGAGTTTACAGAAGGCAGGTGCTCACCTCTGGGCTCACCTCTCAGGAATTGGCCCTGATTAACAGTTAAAAAGGCATTTTATACATCTCCAGTCTGCCACATCATCACATTTTACATCATACACGTTAGCAGATCAAAGCTATCCTTATCAAAATATTACACTTTGTTCTTAGCTGAAGGACAGAATGAAGATTATAACTGTATATCCGGACAGAGGAACTGTCTTAATTAAATAAACAATTGTGGAAAACATCAGTTTTGACACACAACAGGCAGCTAATATTAAGGTGTAATTAACTCACACATCATCAATGGTAATTATCCTAACAATTGGAAACTCAGAGTTTTTGGTTTCACAAAGGCTGCTGGGTGTTAGTTTAATCAACTCCAAGTAGAGCCACTCAGAAGTGAGCACCTGGGTAATAAGCCATTATCAATATAGCACCAATTCGACGTGTCAATGAGCAACACGGAGTGTCTATTTCAGCCCACTGGAAGGAGAGATTTTATTTCAGAAATAAATAAAAAAATAAGAATGTGTATGAAAGAGAGAGAAACGGCGCTACAGCTGCAGAGGAGATGAAGATGGCAAAGGAAAAGTTTGCTGCTCAAGTTGAAGCTTAAGTTTATGGTAACGCTTTCTTTTACAGTACATCAATAACTATGTATTAACATGGTAATAAAATAGCAAGTTACACTGTATTTCTGGGTAACTAGAAAAACTTTATGGAGAATTTTGGTAAGTGCTGTGCTTCAAAATTTAGGCAGACAAGGTAAAGTCAGACTTCTTAGTATTCAAACCGTTATTACTAGGTAACTCATTTTCATTTTGCAGACAGACAAAAAATAATGTGTTATTATCTGATAAAATGCAGTTTATCACTTGGTATATAACAAAAAAACAAACCTAGTGGACAGCAAACAAATCTTCTTAACTAAACTCTTATTTATATATAACTTTAGTTCAGTTTTATAATGCTTTATGTACCAACCTGATCATAAGTTACTATTTACTTTGTAAGCCATTGGTAGGTGGTGGCCAATAATAGACACTGTTATGTGGTAACCTAATGGTAATTACGATGTTACATAGTCACATACAATTGTAATAATTACATGCAGGTTATTATCTTGAAATTATATACCTTCATCTTGGGGTGATTACCCCAAAAAAGTTGTTTTTGTTACCAAGTACTATAGTATGACTTGCTATGTTATTAGCATGTTATTACATGGTTATTGATGTTCTGTAAAAAATATGTTACCAAGTTTATGATGTAAACTATTGCACGCCGTTTTGACATTCTTTGGGGTCAAAATAACATTGCTAGTCTGTAATAACTGATTTTCTAAAATACTTTTTCGCATCAGAAGCCGAATTTCAGAAAGTGAAAAAACATAATTTTACATATCTTGAACTGTTTACACATTTTAAATGGCCATTTTAAATTTATCAGCCTGACTGGACATATATTTATGATATATAAATACATATCTTCATACTGAAAAGAATACCAATTGTGACTAGTGACAATAGAAATGTGGAGATCTTAAATTCATTTTTAGACATCCAGAATGTCTGTTTGGTTTGAATTGCTAATTTTGTGTTATTTTAGATATCAAAAAAGTATATTCAGTCAAATTAATACATATCTAAAAGGCCTGTCATAGACTGTTGTAACTAGTGTTGCCCCAATGCCATTTTTTTGGCCCTGATACCTGGCTGTGCAGTATTGGCCGATACTGATACCATCTATTTAAAATTGATGTGTGTGTATATATGAAGAACTGCATACTGCTTGCATGTAAAATAATTGCCATCATGGCTTGTTCAAGCTGCTGCCTACCTTTGTGAAGCGGAAAAAGACTAATACAAAGTGAATCCAGTAGAATTTTTTATTGCCTACCTGGAATGGGTGACAATAGTTGAATAAACTTTTGGCTCTCAAAATGGTATGGTGTGTTTTTTGCTAGAAAATATCATTTTGACCAGTTCACCCCCCTAGCTAAGCTAAACTGGAGTTATTGATAAACATGTTGCCCTTCATGAGCTGTTCAGAGTCTAAAAGCTTTCTTTAAATTATGATACTTTTTCTTTAATGTAAATTCCGAGGCCTACCTTAAAGAGTATCATTGCTCTTTATAATGCACTCTCCAAAGGAAGGCTTATTTTGCTTTTTGAAATATTCCTGTTGTTAAACGTTTCTTGTAAGCTGCCCATTACTTTGAGTTATTTCATTCAAATCATACCTGATGTGTTTGTTGTGTTTCTGTGCTACAGAATCTGAATTGGGGTTTGAACATCAAAGGAGCGCAAACGGAGGCAAGGTGTGAAGTTAGGGAGCTGAGACAGAAGCGTTTCTTGCAAGAAATAAGGTTCAAATTTATTTAACGTCTTCAGACGGAGAGATAGGCTCTGACTGAGGCATCCTCAGCACATACATTTATACCTTACAGTTTCCAAACTCACACACTCCCCCCAGAGGAACCAACCCACCCCCTGCATAAAGAACTTTCTCACACTTGAACATTGAAGAAAAACTGCTTGAGTTCATCAGGGCTATTCCCTGTTAGGTTAATACATATTTTGCTGGCCGGCTGGATCTCAAAACAGCAGTCCTCCTCTTCATGCCATGAAGGAGGTTGTGTAACTTATTTTCATCTCTCATGACCTTCGTTTGGAGCTCCACAAAGGTTTGATGGATCCCTTCCGCCATCATCTCTCCAGAGGCTACATATGCAGACATGTCATGCTGCACAATGAAGCAGAGGAGTGAAAACAGGCCTGGGCGATAGAGGGAAGAAGGGATGATGAGTCAAAATAAAATGCCACTCCTTACATAAACGCTCCCATCTACCCCGGAGTGTCCGGTTAGGGCCCTGCCTGGGAGTCTATGACCAAGTCAGCCAAAAAGTGTGTGACTGTTTGTCAGCAGAATGTGTCCATGGGAGCCGGACGGTGGAAATGAAATGACAATCATCAACCAAGTGCTACTTTGCAACGCTCATCAGCCAAAGAAAATAGAGGGGAGTTTAAAGCAGGTTACCCACACAGGGAGGAGATTCGTCATGCGACACGTGTGTCACTTTGTGAGACAAAAAGGAAACCATTGAGCCATTAGTCACTGAGAGCATCTTTTATTTCTCAGTTTTGCTTTTACTGTCCAGCAGCCGGCATGATAAGACCAAAGTGATTTTAAAATCACAGATCCTCACTCCCAGCAGCCTTTATAACATCACTGTTCCCAACAATCTCAGTAAGTTGTTAAATTCCTGCTGATTTTTTAACCTGGTCAGTTAAATAACATGCTGCTGTCATTTGTTACATCTCTGGTGTTCCTGCTATTTTTACATATCCTTTGCTATAAAAGTGTCCACAGCTGTTTATTGAATATTTATTCCTCAGATGCACAGTATTTATATTGTAAAAACACTTTAAAGTATTTTATTTGTTTATTTTCTTAACTCTGTCACTTATTCTGTTATTTTCATACAATTTTCCAAGGTACACATGGTCCAATTCTGCTATAACCTTTTGCTGCTGCTGTAACGCCACAATTTCCCCATTGTGAGACAATAAAGGGATTTTCTATTCTATTCTAATGTTTGCATGTTTATACAAATTATGCTTACTGTATTTTAGTTGTCATTTTATAATTAACATTTAAAAATTTCAAATTTGTTTGAATATTCACCTTGAGAGTATCTATGCTGCCACCCTCTGTTTTAAAGGTGAACCGTTTGTCCTGGAGGTGGTGAATGAACCTGCATGGGCCCCCCCTGGCCACACATTGGCTCCGCCCCTGTTTCAAACACATAACCTGTTATGCATGGTGGGATACAGCTTAAAGTTTGGCCCCATCTGGCCAGAGCATCTTCTATATGTTTGCTATTTTCCTTATATTTCAATTCACCAAACTAGAAACATTTGGTTTTTGATATTTGATTACCTTCTTCTTGGTTTTCTTTAATATTATTTGTTAGCAGAGTCCAGAGCAAGGTCCAGCCTTCTGGCTCAGATAGGGCGGGTCTGTCTTTTAAGGTCTGCTGTTGTTTTATACTCCTTTAATTTCCAAATGATGGGTTAAGCATCACTCAGTGAGATGTTCACAAGTTTGTATCATTTTTCACAACTAAACACTGATTTAAACATTCTGCGGTTTATTTATTAATGTTCTCTAAATAACCTCTGGTTCCACAAGTGGCTCTTTGGAGCCTCTACAATGCTCTTATTAGTGGCCTAAAATTAGATAAAGAGCCAACTACCAATCCGACAAGCTTTAGTGTTATGTTTCATATTTTTTAAGAATACATTTGCTTGAATTTTCACAACTTAATGTCTTTAAAACAACCAGAAATACGTTTTAAGGTCTATTTTTATTGTCATGAACTTAGAAATCATACATATATATTTTTTTTAATCAAATAATATCCTGGGAAGAAAATCTTTATAAAAATATATATATTCTCTATTTTTAAAGCTAAAACTATAAATTAACTGCTGGTTGTTTAAAATGGCAACAGATTTCCTTCATAAGATCTTTTAATATAAAATAAGTTGTATTTTATTAAAAGGTTATGTGAGTATTTTGTGGCTCTAAACATTTTTTTTTCTGCAGCTGGACTCAGGGCAAAATGGCTATTTGGATTTTAAAGGTTGCAAACCACCATTCTATAGCCTTTTTTATGCTTATTTCACACACAACTAGACTCTATTAAGCTTTCTCTGAAAGCAAACGTATGAGGTGGATATTATTATTATGAATTGTTTGAGTAAAGGAGACCAAATACAAATGTTGCATTTTCTTTTTCTTTATCTGAAAAACACAACCATGCGTTGTTGCTGCTCCACTCTATATTTATGCACTACTCTGTGTTGGTCTCACAGAAAGTCCCAAGAAAATCCATTTTAATTTGTAATCAAACATTAACAGTAAGCAAGCGTACTTGTTAAGCCAGTAACCTACACTCAGTTGCACATCTATGAAACCATCATTGACGTTGACCAACACAGGAACTTGGAGGTCCATCAAGTCCTCGTAAAAGACAACTGGATTTGTTAATAAACACCAAATTAAATCCGGCACAGGTGGGAAAAAAATAGAAATGTCCTGTCTGGAGCTGAAAGACACAATGGAAAGAAAAGGAAAGCTTTACGGCCATAACTGGGAAGATTTATTGAAAAAAAAATATATAATAAAATTAGGTTTTTTTTAATGCTTTGGATGAACTGAGGCCAAATCTGAATAGGATGAGAGAAAAAAAATCATCTGATCAAGAATGAATAAATTCAGAGGGACTGCAAACGTCCGCCTGTCACCTGAAACACATTTTTTCACTGTTTTAACATCCTTCCTTGAACAACAGTTTGGATGATAGTGTCAGTTCCCAGTTGAAAGCTCTGACTGCATATTTGACCTTCAATTTGGGTAGATTATGGAATAAAGTTGGCAAACCTGAATGACCCAACAAAGGCACTTTATTATTATTTAAGGTTTGTCTTTGTAATGAAATCATCCCTTTAAGCTAGAACTAGTTATTCTGCAAAGAGATTTCATATATGCACCCAGAAAAGGCATAGTTAAGGCCTTTCATTTTCTGGGTGGGTCGTCAAAATGCTACTACAATTTACACTGGCCAGTATAAATTGTAGTAGCATCAGTTTAGCATTTCATCCCATTATGCTCAGCCAGCAATGCAACATTAAAAAAAATCAAATAATACACCAAGATATGAGTAGATGTTTATTTAAGTCTTTATGATTTCTACAGGCAGGTTTAACACGCTAGTAGATTCAAATCCCTGAAATTATGGTGTTTAGTTTCAGTGTTCCACCCCAAGATTTTTAGTGGCCCCATCTGGTCCACTTACAACACCACATGATAAGAGGTACCTGCTGGGAGGGATAAAACATTAGGAGAGCTCGAATACAATAGAAATGTTGGTGTTCAATGAATCAGAGCTAAATCTGCTCAGATTTTCTGCCAAGTTGATGGATGGATGACTTGATGGCCTAACTGACACAGATAATACAGATAGAGGAATTCAAAGAATATCTAATGATGAGTATGATGCTGGCCATTGCTCAAGTTTCCAGTTCCATAAAATAAGCTGTGTAATGATGTTGTGCTGATGGGGTGTGGCAGTGGTGCAGGTGTTAGCACACAACCATATCCAGAGGCTATGGTCCTCGATGTGGCCATCACAGGTTCAAACTCCAAGTCTGGTGACCTTTGCAGCATGTCTTGCCATTCTCTCCATTTCCATTTTCTGTCTACTAACTTTTCAAAAATAATCAAATAAAGGTCACTAGTGCTTAAAAGATCATCTTTTAAAAAACCAAAGTGCTGTGATAACTCACTTTTCAGGTTTTAAGAGGATTGTGAAAAAAATATAATGAATGCTTGGCTTATATTACTTTATGTGAAAAATTATGTACAGTTTCTTATGTTGTTATTTTTTTTCCCAGTCAAAATATATGACAGGGTCGTATTACAGCCGTAGAAGCCATTAATCCAAAAGTAGACTTAGACCTAGACAAACTTTATTGTCAAACCGAGATTTTGATGCACACAGCTTACAATAGTGAATAAGAAGCTAACAATAGCGAAATGAACATTACCATTTATAAAGTGCAGCACTGATCAAAAATGCAAACACTGTGGGGGAAAAGGAAATGAGTTTAAAAGTAATGGTGCAAAATTCAGTGATATGGAAACGTTGCAAAAAAAGCAGTGCAAAATAAATAAATAAATATGCTGCAAAATGCAGTAGAACATTGAGTTGTGTCCTATTTAAAGGGATTATGAAAAAAAAAATCCGCCACGTCGGTAGTGCAAATATGATGTTGAAATTGTGATGCAGAGTCTTGATTAGAGTTTCAATAGTTCCACAATCTGATGGCAGCAGGGAAAAGCTGTTGTGGAATTTGCTGGACCTGCAGTGGATGCTGCAAAACCTCTTCCCAGAGAGCAGCAGGGAGAGCAGTCCTTGGTGGGGGTGGTAGGGGTCATTAATAATGTTACGGGCTCGGGACACGCAGCGCTGGGATGAAATGTCTTTTAGGGAGGGAAGAGGAACCACTCTTCTCACTTTCTTCCAGTCTGAGGCACTGCAGCCTCCACACCACACAGGGAGACAGCTGCTCAGAATGCTCTCTATGGTGCTTCTGTAGAAGGTGGTGAGGATGGGTGAGGGCAGGTGGGCTCTCCTTATCCTCCGCAGGATGTCCAGGTGCTTTTGTGGCCTTTTGATCAGTGAGTTGGTGTTTAAAGTCCAGCTGAAGTTGTCTGTAAGGTAATATTAACAGACTTAGAGTTTGTAAATGCATTCAATGAAAAAGACTTACATCAGAGGGCTTCAGGTGTCCAAATAACTGTTCTGAATGTCTGCATGATAATGAACCTAAAGGTACCAAATAGTTTTAAACAGGAGTGCACCAGCTGTAGTTTTCTTGCAGATCACAGATTTTTAAAAAGCATGACATGGCGACATCCAGATTTTTTAGAAGAACACAGAATGTTTTAGTCCTATTTTGTGTCATTAAAAAAACTTGTTTTTAACTGCATAAGATAAAACTGTCAAATGAAAAAGAAAATGTTTTCTGGCTCTTTGGGTTGTGAAAGACTGCAGACGCCTGACCTAAATTATCTGAGACATGTGGTGTGATTAAACTGAAACGGTAGTATTTGACAATAATAACCGTCGTTGTTACATTTGCAGGAAAAAGGTCAAAGACATAAACAGGGTTGGCTTCATCATGTTGTGGGGGTGTTTTGCTTCCTGACCGACTGGTGACGACATTAACAGTATTGTGAGTAAAGAACACTATGTGGAAACACTGAAGCAACATCTTAATACATCAGCCAGGAAGACAATGTTTAGGCAAAAACGTGTCTTCTAAAAGGACGTGACTCTAATCATACCGCTCGAATGGTAACCCAATCAGTGGAGCGAGCTTCAAAGTGTTTCAGAGAAAATACATGGAGATAAATATGTTTTCAGGAGGAAGAGACACAAATTTTAGCAAAGATTTAAATATATATGTAAAAAAAAGACAATTCTACAAACTAATTCACAAAATTCACTTGAAATTTTTAAACCAAAGAAAGTAAAAAAAAATAAAAAATCTAATTTTTGTGGCCTTTTTGGCGACCTTTACTGAAGGTTTGGACAAATAGATGAACTCTTTCCTTGTTCTTAAAATATCCTATATTAACAGTGCTTTCAGTTTTAGTTTAAATTGTTTACCAACCCTTGCCTATTTTATGTTCTAGTTAGTTCTTCTCGTTTTTGAGGTTTCCAATAAAACATCCAAGTAGAAATTCATCTCTGCTCATCAAAAGCAACGTCAGCCTGTCTCTAACGTACACGGTAGAGATGTAAACATGATTGTTTCTGCTGGATATCCTTGTGTCATTTCTTCATTATTGTAACAGCTCGTCTTAGACAGAGTCCACCTGTCTTCTGAGCCTCCACTGAACTGGAATTGTATTCCTGGAAGTTGAAATTTGTTGCACAAAGCAGCTGACTCTCCATATAGATTGCTAAAGATGCTATAACAGTACATTTAATTCCAATGTTTATATGTATGTCCAAGCTTCAACACAGAAAGCTACCCAAAAACATGGCTGTTTCCTGTCCAAAAGCTTCGTTTCTCCATGTTTTCTGCTTGACTTCCTTACTCACGGGTCCCAGTCTGCGTATGTACCACTCAGGCTTTTTTATTTATTTATTTTTAATTATTATTATTGCTTCTTTTTAAATGTTGTTTTCTGCAGATTTTTAAAAGGTTTGGCCTACGTGAGTTCAGGGAGAGACCTACGTGCCTGCTGGTTCTCTTCTCAGTGACAGCATGACTGAACCCATGTTACAGAAACACACACACATGTATTATATCTTTCTATCCTTACAGGGACTCTGTATGGATTTCTATTCATTTCCCCCGTTTGTTTTTATGATCAAACCACGACCCAAAGCTAAAGCTGACCTTAACTCATTTCACATCTCAGTCCTTAATCCGGAAACAGTCTAAAAAAAAGGGAGCACCAGAAACACGTCCTCACTTTCCTAAAATGACCCCTCTTTGCTGGTTAAAAACTTTGACACAGACACACACACACTCAGACAGACAGGCTGCTTATGATTGGATGGCCAGAAGCCTGGTCAGGGTGTGACGTCGACCGGCCTGTAAAGCCGTCCTTCCCCTGCGTCTGCAATTATTCTGACTGTCTGTCACCCACACTGACACACACACATACTCGTTCCAACATCGTAGTGAGGACCATGTGTTGACTCTCACTGATTTACAGTCATTTTCAACCCTTTCTATGCCCTAACACTCAAACTAACCCTAAGCGTAACCATTGCCAATGCACACCTCACCCTAACCATAACCAATTGACTCCTTAGGCCTAAACCTAGCCATTAGCAAAATAACATGTGAGGACAAGCAAAATGTCCTCACTTTGCAACAACTGGTCCTTAATCTGATGGTGAACTTAGAAAAATGGTCCTCACTGTGAGGGTTAGACAGGTACACACCCACACACACCTGGCTTCTTGTATCAGCAGAAAACACTGCTCTGCTTTGTCTACGTGCTGCCAGTCTGCCCGGGGAGCTGATGCATAATTTGTTTTGCGCCCACTTTCGATCCATCAGCAGTGAAGGACGTTTGTGGCGTGTTGCTTTTCCTCTTTTGATAAAACCACTGTGATGTCAGATATGCCATGGGGATGGTGACTCATTCGCGCCACCGGAGGAACTCCTACCCCCACCCCATCATGACTACCACATCCCCTTCCCCTCCTCACTTCTCCAGAAATATCCCCACACACTCAGCCCTACTGCCCTGCTTAATTTTACCTCAGCTTCAACCCCCGTGGACCCCCCCCTCCACCCCCTTGGCTCTTCTCTCTGACCAGTAATTGGCTATTTGGGTTTGCTCCCTTGCAGGCGAACTGGAGGGGGTCTAAAATGCTTTACATTATGGAGAGGAGAACCAAAGTATGACTCATAAAGAGAAAGTAAAAGTAGACCAGGCATTTATTTGAATGAAAGAAAACGTCCTTATTTCTTTCAGGAATTAATCTGGTGATGAAAGAGATGTGAAGTCTTGTCAAGTACAAGTAATGTCCACAGCTTGTCAGGCAACCCTGTTCTGCTTCATTTGCTCTGACACCCTTTAATAAAATCCAGTGCAAGAATTACCTTTGAAGTAATTTACGTAAATAGCAAGATCTCACCTGTGTGAAACTAAATGGCAGTATAAACACAGCTGGAATATGAAGGCCTCAGAGAACAATTATCCAGAGGTGGGTAGAGTACCAGCAAATTATGCTCAGTTAGAGTAGAACTATTTCAATGTAAGTCTGCTTAAGTAAAAGTAAAAATTAGCCTTTCAATAAATTAATCAAGTAAGAGTAAAACAGAAAACACAGAAAACACAGATAGATAGAATTAGGCTCAAAATTAGTTGTTGGGCTGACAGGCTGTCTGTCCACCGTGTGCTGTTAGGTTTCACTAACAAGTGTTTCTATGTTTTCTTTTGGTGCAGATTTTCTCTCCGATCTTAAAGTTTTTAAGAGCTGTGATCCGTTCAGAGCGTGCACAGGGGTAGGATCAGGATAAGGCAAGGCAAGGCAAGTTTATTTAGAAACCGCAATTCAGTACAATGATAATTCTTAGCGCTTTACATGAGTTAGAGAAGTAAAACCAAAACAGATTAAAAGCAAATAAAGAAAAAAAAAAAAAAAACATGATAAAAGAGCTAGTAAAAGAAAAGGGCAGAAAGCATCTCAGCAGAACTATGACTAGAACTTTATCTTCAGGTTGGTGCTATAGAGCTCTTTTTGTAAAAAAAAAACAGAGTTTCCTTCTGATGAACAATTATCAGTCAGATCTATGCCACGATTTCTGTAACCAATCCTATAATATATTTATTCACACTCCTTGCCTTTATTTTCAGTTTCTGTTAGTTTCTATTTTGTTGTGGGGAAAAAAACTTTGGGATTAAAATGTATTCTCATTTGACATATAAATGAGTAAAGCATTTTAAACAAGCTGTGATCAAGATAAAGTGTAGATTATTAAAATGATCTCATAAAGTGCAGGAACTCAAAGTTAACACCCAATGCAATAAAACGAATACATGTGATTTAAATGTAATTTGTAAATCTCTCCTCTTATGGTTGATCATTTAAACAGGTAAGAATAGAATTAATCAGTCTAGCCTAGAGGTCCATGGTAACTCTGATGGAAATCCACAGCAGAGGTGGGACATCTGTACAGGATTTAAGGACATCTATAAAAGTCACAAATCTAAACTTAATGGTCCTTAATGGTGGAGGAGCAACAAAAAAATAAAGTTAAATGTAAAAATAAGCCAAGGTTGGTAGTTTTAGTGACTCTGATCAAGAAAAACAAAATGTAACGTTTTGGCCTATAAAAAAAAAAAAAAAAAAGCAAGCATACAAATATAACCTTAACACCTCGTCTCCAGGTTGAAACATGGTGTTGGCAGAGTAATGCTGTGGGGATGCTTGTCCTCATCAGACACAGTGAAGCTGGTTAATGTTGATGTGAAGAAAGAGTGAGCTAAAAAATTGTTAATCCTGGAATAAAAGCACATAAGACTATTAAAGAATGGGTGCACTGCAAAAACGATCTAGAAATAAGTAAAGATTTCTTAAATTAAGTGTATTTACCCTTAATTTGAGCAGGTAAATAAGATGATTTGCCAATGAAATTAGTAT
>NW_015150527.1:801617-833773 GCF_000732505.1 Cyprinodon variegatus | reverse complement strand
AGCAGAAATAAACTTAATTTAAGAACTTATTTCTAGATTGTTTTTGCCAGTGTGAGGCTACAGTGGGTGTAAAGGTTTTTGTGAGGCTCTGCAGGTTACTGACTCTGATGTTGTCAGTCACCGAATGATTGCTGCAT
The DNA here is from genome assembly GCF_000732505.1 of Cyprinodon variegatus. Classification (NCBI taxonomy): domain Eukaryota; kingdom Metazoa; phylum Chordata; class Actinopteri; order Cyprinodontiformes; family Cyprinodontidae; genus Cyprinodon; species Cyprinodon variegatus. The sequence continues at coordinate 833,636 of NW_015150527.1, read as the reverse complement.
ATGATGCAGCTGAAAAACAAGCTAAAAACAATGTCCAGATTTAAATTAGTCATTGAGTTCTGTGTGTAAAAATATAGAAACAGGATTCTGAGGAAGCAGACATAAAGAGAAGAAAACAAAGCAGGTTTTAGCAGCTTTGTTAGCAGTCTGCTCCATCTTTAAACAGATGCATGATGAATGCTTTATTCAACAGACTCATGGTCCACAAAGACATTATACACAACAACACAACACAAAAAAATAAAATGATATAAATCTTATAAAAAACTTGCATCCCAATGTCTCCACAGTGCTGAGTGGTATCTTAGTGCACTGAGAGAGGGATGTGAAAACATTACAATAAAACTGTTCATTGAGCTGCTCAAACGACACAGATACTCACAGTCTGTCCTACTTTTAACATGAACAATAGCTCCTTCAATGTTCAGTTCAGGATTTAATGTATTTAACATAAGGCATGGGTGGTGTATGTCAGGCAGAAGCAGTACTGCACATTATACCACTAAAATACTTTGATTGATTGTTTATGTGGATCTTTAGAGGGAAAACATCATTTTGAGGCAAATACAGTTCAGTCCACCTATAAAATGCCAATTAATAGGGCAGACTATATGTATGCTAAGAGAGTGTAGGAAATTTTCCGTAACGCTCTGTGGTGGCATCAGCCAATTTTAATGCTATAGTTTGTTGAAACAGCAGCTTATCTGCAGCTAAAAAAGGAAGTGGTTGCATAAGCTCATCAGGAAGGCCAGCTCTCTCCTAGGATGCCCCCTGGACATCCTAGGAGAGAGGACTACAGGGGCAGGGGACAGAGGACTACAACAAAAATAAAACCCCACCCTGTGATGGAAGCCCTTGCAGAGCTGCATCGCTCCTTCACTACTGCAACTCAGGTGCATGAAGAAGGCTTATCACAGATCCTTTCTTCCGTCAACTGTTAGACTTTATAACCATAAGCCCTCTTAACAAGCTCCATGAGTTTTTTACATAGCTGCTGTTTATTGTGCACTTTTTGTGTTTTTCTTGTTACTAAATGTTTTTTTTGTTTGTTTGTTGTTGTTTTTTTTTTTTTTTCTAATTGAACATTTAACAGTGTGCAGTTCTGATAAATCAGGGATCAAAAACAAAAATATTTTACAGCAGTATTATAAAAGTTTCCTAATCTTTAGATAACAAATAACCAGCATCTCATTGGTCATTATAAAGCATCTGGTGCCACCTAGTGGTTGAATGGATCCTAAAGTGAGGGTGAGTTCTTTATAACCTCATTAACAATCAAAGTAAACAATATGATGAAACAGTAATGATTAATGATGATTAAAAAAAATCTTAAAAATAAATGTATGTTCAAGTAATTAAAAATGACATGTTGGCAGCAGATCCTGCATCTGCTGACATTATATCTGTTAATTTGATCGTAGAAAGCTGTAGATTGGTTTATATTTACATCAACCTAAAAAAATAAAAATGTTTTGTTTTACTTTCCCTTCGTATAATGAATCATACAAATGTTAGAGCATAATGATGTAGACTGTAAACTGCCTCCAGGGACATAAATCAACAAAGAAGTTTGCATTCAACTAAAAAAAGAGTTTAATTCCTAATTTTCCAAGCAGATCTGATTAAACTTAAAATTTCCTATCAAAATTAGAAGCAAAAATAAAGTAGTCTTCTTCTTTTGTTTTCTGCAAGAGCAGAAGGCATGATGGGAAAGATGGATGGATGGATGGATGGATGGATGGATGGATGGATGGATGGATGGATGGATGGATGGATGGATGGATTCAAACTATATTTTCTCTATAAAAAGAAAATTCTGCATTGACTACGGAGATTTAATTTTTTCCAACCACTAGAGGGCAGTAAAGCACCATGTTCCACTTTGATTAGCCAATAAAACACTTGCATCAAAATGTTTCACTTGATTTTTATATATGATAACAGAAAACTTTGCTTGAACAAGTTATATTAAACTAGTATCCCATGCAATCTGTTGTATAGTTTGGTAATAGACTGGTATTTACTGCAATAACAAGCAGGTTGAGTTATTAACAAAGACAGGGAAAATATTCACTACCATTAAAATTTTCTACATGATCCTAAAATAATGTTGCATAATATCTTTTAACATTTTAGAAAGCCATTGTTCAGTCCGTCTGTCCTGCTGCACCAACAGGCCATGCTGGGTTAGCACTGCTCACAGAAGCAGCCCAGCCCAGGCCTTTATGAAAGAGCAGCCAAACCAAAGCCATTGTTCAGAAAGACATAACCACTGTTAACAGCTTACCACAGTTCAGCAGGACCAACACTGAACATTTAGAGGAAAGCAGACGCTTTACATCGCCACGGAAACATGGAGGTGGTAGCATCATACTATTAGGAGACTTTTCTTTTGCACAGAGAGAAGGTAGCTGTTAAAGTTAATAGAAGTTCATTTTCCAGCATAACACATCTATACAATTTCTGTTCACTAATATGCTCTGAATCTATTCTGAGTTTGATCAAACTTAGACAGAAAACTACTATAAGCAGGAAACTACTGTAGACTTTTCCTGCATTGATATTTCAGTTAATATCAAGCTGTAATCTCTTTTATTTCTTTTTAGAAAAACACATAAAAGCAAAAACAATGCAAATGTTTGCAAATAACATTTCCAAGCATGGTTTTCTAATAAACAATAGAACACAGTCATCAAAGCTTTTATATCACAGAGCTGAAACATTAGACCAGAGCATCGTTCATTCATTTAGAACTAAAGCAGTTTCTGTTTTTTTCTCACATGTAGGAACATTTTCATCTTAGTTAATGCCGAGTTAATAACTGAACCTTGCAACTCAAACTTTGAAGACTTTTTTGCTGCATGAGCTAAATGAGCTGATAACCAGGCTATGATCCAGCTGAGTCACCAGACCTGAAGGATCAGCTGCCCCTTGGCTCAGTCTGAAAGCATCAGCATCATGCCTAAATAACATTATTATAATCTTAGATTATAAAAAAAAAAAACTTGAAGTATGAATAATTAATGGAGCCTAGGTGGAAGTTGGGCTGAAGAAACTGATTGCTCTCCTACATCCACCTGCGACACAGCCTATCAGCTTTGAACCACACCTCTACGAGAGCCAATTGGCATTCAACGTTCATCTTAAAAGGCCTTCGATATGCACCTGTCTGCTCCTGTGCGCAGGCGGCGAATGCTCTGTGATTTCATTGAGATGACACCGTTTCAACCCACCTCCAGCCCCTCCTCGACCTTTGTAGCTAAAGCTACATCAGAGTGTCATTCCTCCTGGACTCTTACTGCGTTCCCTGTCTCATCTCAACCGGTTTGGCAGAAGACCGCCATGTTGAGCCTGATTCCGCCAGAGGTTTCTTCCTAATTGTGAGTTTTTTCTCTCCACTGTCGCTTCATGCTTGCTCATCATGGACAGGTTCTTTCAACCTGTGTTATCCATCTGGACTTCGATCATCCAGGTCCCTGAGTAAAGCTCTAGTATCAGCTCATTTAGTCCACTGGATCTCCCCATAAGCATACCGTCTCACTAACCAGCAGTCTACAGACTGACCCACTTCATCTATCTCCACTCCACATCCAGTTTCAGGCCTGGAGGGGAAACAGCCCTGTTCTTTACCCCTGTTCATGCATATCTATCAGAATTAAGTGCTGTGTTTCCTGTCGAGGTCTGAGCACCAAAAGACAAAGTAATTGTATCAATGAATTTCTTCTAATTGTCTTTTCTCTTCATGTGAGTTTTTCAGATTGAAATGTATTTATTCTTTATTTGGGCTCCCTCCTATGAATGCTACATTTCCAGCTATCCATGGAAATTATTTTAAAATAAGTGTAACTGAAGAACTTTTACAGCTAATCTTTTTAGGTTTATAGGAATGAAAAGAAACGCAGGCCTTTTTTTAAAGCAACTCATCAGAAAGATGAGAAAACATTCCCTTTAAGTGAGGCAGATATCAGTTGACCTGAACAAACTCATTCACTGTGTTATATTAATTTACATCAAACACACCACTTTTTGTGTGATATCAAAAAAGATTTCTTTTAACCTCTGTGTTTAACTGCTTCCTAACATGTTTCACTTGCTGCTGCCCCTATAATTTCCCAATGTGGGACAATAAAAGATATATTTTTTCTATTCTAGATGGCATCATGAGGAGAGAACATTAGGTTGAAAACACGGCACTAAATTTAAATAATAGTGGCTAAAGGACAACAAAGTGTCAATCTCAATTCTCTGATCTCTCTGCACACCAGAGGTTCCCAAACCTTTTAGCTTCTGACCCACAAAAAGCTACAAGTCGCCCCAAATTCTTGGTTGAGAATCAAAGTATTTCTACAAAAATAAATTCAACATGGTGGAATGAAATTACAAAGAGGATCAGCAACAAAAGTAGCTGGTTTTGTCCATTTTATATGATTCTTTTATATCTTTGCACCCTTAAAACAACTATGGCACCATCTCCTGCAAAACTGGCTTACTGCAGCTCTCTAAAGAAAACAGAAATAAACCCATGCAATGCCTCACTGCAAAAAAATTAAATCTCAGAAAATATTTTTTTTTAATAGAAGTACATCTTTTCTTGAATTGAGGAGGTCAGTGAGACAATCTGCCAATGGAGTAATACAATTTACATTAACAATGAGAGAAAGCAATTGTATTGTCTTATTTCAAGTGAATAATATCTAATTTTCTTATTTAGTGAATAGAAATACTCATTCCATTTGCAAATAATCTGATTTACCTAATAAAATTAAGGCTAAATGAACTTAATTCAAGAATTTTTACTTCTTTCTGGATAGTTTTTGCCATGCTTGCTTATTCTAATCAATCATTATTTGAGCTTATCTAAGACCTATTTATAATGTAACAGAATCGAGTACGTTTTAGTCTATAATTAAAACCTTTTTTTTGCACTAATCCCACTTAAAAATAGTCAAATTTCCTGCCAAGCTTGGTTAAAAGCCAGATCTGCTATAAAATGTCTCATGCTTATAAATGAGAGCCTCACAGGCACCTGAAATGTTTTTATGATTTCCTTTAGTAACTTTGTGCAAAGCCGTCATTTTTCATGAGAGCCCCTTGGATAACAATGGAAATAAAAGTTCAGATTTAACAAATATAACCCCTCTTACAGAGTTTAAGTCACAAACTTTATTCATCTTAGTGTAAGTCATTTCTTTACAGTACATTCAGGAGAGAGACATTTTGTGGTATGAACAGCTCATTTCAGTCCTTTAGGGTTGAAAATCTTGGTGGCTTTATTGTTGGTATTGCATGTTCAACATACACAACTATAGAATCCTCCTCCTCGTCATCATCATCATCACCGGAGTGCATGTTTTACAAAGAATGGCCACAGGTTCACAACAACAGGAGGCTCTCTGCTGCACTGCTCTTTGAAGTGGGCGTCCATTGGCTGTGACCTCACACCCTGATCATGCCAAGTGGCTGAACTTGGGCTTAAACACTAAGGGGATTTTTTGTTTTTTTTTTGTGAAGATATGCTTGAAAATATGCAGAATAGCCAGAAATATTTTTTTCCAGACCTGCCAATTTGCTGATCAAGGAACAGTTTGCACAAAACTGATAATCAAGCTCAGAGCAAATTTTGAACTACACTGGTGCAGCCCAGTTATTCTAGGATAAATGATCTCTAAACGGCTTGGAAAGTTGTGTGCAAACGGATCCATAATCAGGAACGTTTGCTGATGCTTGGTCTTTAAAGAAAACAAACATAACACATTTGCATGTGTTTAAAATATCGACTTCTTTCAGTTGAGCAACTGCTCAAAAATCATCAGGTTTTATTTCCTGGTGAATCTCCAATTTGAACATTTACTAAAATCTGTGCAGGAAAACGGCATGTTGAACAAGGAGAGACGTCAACCATGGGGCCCTTCTCAAGCAGTGCAGGTTCAGAAAATCAACATATGAAGGAAAAAAAGAAAAACAGTAAAGCAACACTTAAATGGAAGTCATTAAATTAAAAGGGGGAGGTAAATGTAAACTGTCCCTCAGAGAGAGAGAGATAGAGAGAGAGGACACTGAGGTGTTCTGAGGTGTTTTTGGCATTTTTTTATAACAAAGCACCAAAAGCGGTGACTTTCTGAATCAGTGCCAAGTCCAACAACCTCGACAGAGCTCTGCAGAGGAGCTCACATGTCATCCTTCACACCTTAGTGACATCCTTCAGAGAGAAACCAAAGGTTTGTTCTTTTTGTGGTCATCATTTTCATGAAATCCACAAATGGATTTAAATGTAAGACATTTAGCCAACTAGACCACGAGTCTGATAGAGACTACAACCCTCATAATAGAGGAGAGTGGATTTTTTTTAGACCCCCTTTCATTGTGTAGTAGCTGGCTCAGAATTTGCCAGAAAAGTCTAGCTGTAAGCGAGCCTCGTGCAGAAACAAGCGCACCCTCGGAGCAGAATAAAACCAGGACGATATGCTGCTCGGGGACAGAGACGGTTCTGGACAAGGCTGCCGACTCCAGACAGGTGAGGCTCAGCACTAGGAGCAGCTTAGGGGCCCGAGTACATTTCAAGTGTCCATACAATAAAACATCAGAAAAATAATAATAATAATAAACAAAATGGCTACATTTATTTTCTTTATTCCTTAAAATCCTCATTACCTTTAAAGACAAAGAAATCAGCTTAACAACAATTCATAAAATATACAATTCTTAAAATAAGGAATGAGGAAGAGTGAGTAAAATAAGACAGAACCAAAATAAGTTAACTTTTCCCCGTATTGCAAACACTTTTTAGGGGACTGAGAAATAAATATTTAAAACTTGTGGCAGTTCTTCTCTTTCCTTTCAGATGAAAATGATTGGATGGAAATTTTAAGCTTAAAGACAACTATGGTTGGAGTGCAATTCTTAAAGCCAGTGAAGGTTTGGTTGGAGATTATTGACATCATACAACCCGTTCTTCTTCAGAACGCCTGACCCACCCAAGGAATGCCACATGTACAAGGAATATTAAGAAAAAAAATGTAAAAACAGTACAATAAATAAAATAAAACTGTGCTGCACAAGAACTGCATCCTTAAAGAACAGAGAGCTGCTTTTTGTTTTGTTTTCCATCACAAATCAATGCTGCTCCACGTCAGGGTGGGAACTAAGTAGGTGGCAATCACTTGGAACAGAAAGGAAAATATTGCAGATAAAATTTAGTTTAAAATGCACCATAAACACAAGTCGAATAGCAAAACAGGTGATACTTCTATCAATGAGCTCTATCTTTTTTTAAAGTCTTTTTTAAAATTTTATTTATTTAGCTATTTGTATGTACAAAAAAAAATAATAATAATTGCTTTAATTTATTTTTTTGTTTGTTTTTTGGGGACGGTCACACAGAAGGAGGAGAAAAAAAAAGAAAAAAGAACTGCGGGAGTTATTGCTTCTTACTGCTGGAAAAAGGACGGACGTCTGCTCCAAACTTTAAAGCCGTTTGGGTTTATTTTCCCTTGTTGCTGCTGCTTTTTTTTTGTGTGTTTTTATCTGGTCTAGGATTGTGCCTTATTATACTGACAGCTGCAAAGTAGGCAAGTGCTGGATGGCTTGTCGTAGCTGCTTATTGAGGAGTTAAGGAACCAAAACAACACATTCGCACAAAGTTACGATTTCCACTCGTAGAAACTGCACTAAGAACCAACATTCGGTAGGAATGCTCTTTTTTTTTTGCGGGTTTTCCTCTGTGATTGGTCGACACGCAGAGGACGCTCCGTATGGTACTGTATCTGCTCTGCTTCCCTGATAGCACCGATTTTGTTGATTTGAGCCTCCGTGGTGTCGAGCAGAGACAAACGATAAAACGGGGATGACGTTTAGCTCTGCAGGGCCATTTTTATTCTATTTTTTGTCTTTTAGGGCCAAGCAGCGTCAATATGGCAGAAATCCCCCCCCTCCGCCGTAAAACAAACCCTGGTTTAACGCCAGACTGTTTGGATGAATTAACTTCAGCTCAACACACACTCATATTAAGGAACTAAAAAAAAAAAAAAACAATTTAATAATTTCACTATTATAAAAATTTAAGTGCATTTTAAGTAAAATCAGGGGTTGTGCATCTTTTGAAAATCAACACTTCAATCAATTACACGTTTTTTTTTTTTTTGTCATGGGTTTAAAAATCCAGAAGACTTGTGTGTGTGAAGTCTCTGATCTCCCTTTATGTGACTTCAAAGCAGTTTTTCAGTGCCAGAGGAGACGGTGTCGAGAGGAGCACGTCTCACTGTAGCTCCTCCAGCAGGGGAAAGAGCGCACGCGGCGTAACGAAAAGGCTCGGAGCGTAGGTTGGTAGGGGGAGCGCCGTCACCGTAGGCGATGCCGTGGCCGGTTGGGTGAGCGGCTGGGTTTGGCAGGGCTGGTGGTTGCTGGCGGCGGAGGCTTTAGGAGGAGAAGGCGATTTTGACACTGCAGGAGGAGTAGCCCTCGTCGCTGGCCATGCTCTGGAGGCTGCTGTGGTCGTCCAGGTCGCTGGTGCTGGCTGTGCTCACGCCGTCGAGCTCTCCATGGGAGAACTCGGTGCTTTCTACGTCCACCTCGATCTCTTCTGCAGAAAAAGAGCAGAGAAGTTTAAAAAAAATATTCTAAGCTATGTCTGGGTGTTTATTCCTGCTGTTTGACGCAGTTAAAATAAAACCTAAAAACCATGTTCCACTATCATAACGTCTGCTAGACAGAAAACCAAAGTCATGACCTTGTAATTAGCTCTTAATGTAAGGATATCATTTATTTTCCAGTCATCAGATATTTGCCAGAAGGAAATGTTTTACCTAATAACATGATTAAGGATCAGTATTTAGCTCTTATACTTCATAGATTTCATGTTTTGGTTTCTTGAATTCTTGTTCGTTCTTCAAACAGCGGTTCTGTTTACAAAAATTAATGTGCTCAGGTATCAGGCACCACTGGAACCCTGTATGTTTTGGGTTATTAAGCATTAATATTGGACAAATGAATGTCCAGTATTACCCATTAATCATCTCCAGCACGTCTCTACAGGGACGTAGCTTTCCTGCATCACATATTGTTTTACATGACGGCTACAAGGCCGGTTTTGCTCCCATTCAATCGGAGGATTTTCTTCCCTGTGTCATTGTTGCAGTTTAACTTTAGCAAAGCTAAAAATAAAACACCTAAAAAAAAATTCCATGTTTTCAATAAGGGGAAAATGTGATGAAAAAAATTCTCGCGATAAAAATCAAACATTTACTTTCACATTTATACACGTCGTCACCTCAAGCATCACAACTTTCAATGTTACTTTTGCCCGACCCAATGCTGTGGGGAGTTGGACGCGTCCTCACCTTGGTCTGAGTCCGAGCGGTCGGAGCAGAGGGTGGAGCCAACGCTGTCCATGCGTATCCTCTCGCCCTCCCCTGGGCTGCTCTGGACTGCAGCAACACTTCCTCCTCTCAGCAGCTCCAGCTGACGCTGTAGGTGCCTCTGCTCGCGCTCCAGAGACTCCAGCTGGTACTGGCTTTTCCTGTCCGCCTCTTCAAGTTTCTGAAGATGACAAAGATGCAAGAAATAGTTAAAAGGTTTGGAAGTCACTTTAAACTTGGAAAATCTGCCAAGAGCTTGACCCACAGGGCATGCAGTTTGCCAGCCAATTCCATCAACAGAAAGGACAATAGGTTCAATATTTAGGTTCAATAATTATCTGAAATTATCAGACATTGATATGTAATAGTCATATATTTTTTTCTTTATATCATCATAAAAAACAATTTTAGATCTGTGCACAATGCAGATTTTTTTTACTTTTAAAAATCAAAAATTTAGTAGACTTTTGCAGCAGAACTTGCTGCACATTATAGCAGTGATTCTTTTTAAACCACAGTAGCTTTAAATCCTTTCCTGCAGGCCCAAACTAACATCACACCAAGCACAGCACATGTTGGGTTCAGCTTCTGCCAAGAATGTCATCAGCTTTTAGCTCTCCTTCCTCTCCATTCCACTTCCATTGACTTTGCTGCAGCTCTTCCAGCGTGCATCAAGCACTGCTGCCCCCACCCAGAGAGGCAGGGTGCAGGTCGGGACTAACAAAGATGGTTTGACACGTAACCTGTCTGCAGCTCAGCACCGACCTGCCCAACAAACAGCAGCTAACCCTGAGAGCTACCTAGGTGCTCACAGACAGTGGAGGCTGTGACACCTGTTCCTGAGCTCTCCTACCCCCATCAACCGTCTCTACAGTCTGTTATTGCAATGCTTTCATGTAATAGAAGATAACAGCTCCACTGCTTATAGGGCATCTGACTTTGAAGCAAACACACTTAGATCTACAATGGAGTTTTTGTTGCGATGTAGGGAAAAGCCAAGTATACTGCCCATCTGAACCAGTGAAACAGAAACTGCAACTCAAATATCACACCAAGCAACCAATATGACTGTATCCTACACAGACGTTGTCTTTGCATTGTTGAGGGTTCACTCTCCTCTGAATGCAGGATTCTGGAAACTCAAAGTAAACATATTTAACCATTAGGGGGGACTAACAGCACCATGACTTAATCTCTAGATGGTTAGTTGATGCTTACTCATTAATAAGAAAATAAGTAGAGATTGACTGGGATGTCTGGACCTTCAATTTTTAACCTTTGTTTTCTAAAGAAACCAACAATTGTTAAATATGATGAATAAAACAAAAATAATAAGACGCACTTTAGACATAACAGACCTGGATGCTTTGGAAAGCTGACTTCATTCTGTCATTTTAAGAGCCGTAATAAATTTTCAACATGACAGCAGGCATCACAAAATGGAAAGCCATGGAAAACCCAGAGTGGCTGATTCTATAAACCTTCATACATTTCATTTTTAACTCTTTTACTTTCCACGTTGTGTGGGATGACTAGATACATCTGAGACCTCGCTCCTTCCTGCTTTATCACAGTTTCAGTTGTTTTAAAATCTTTCCTCGTTGATATGACCAACTTTAGGCTAGTGGATATTCTCTTTTAACCATGAGCACTTTTTAAGGAGTTACGTAGATTTACATTTTTTAAACAGCATCTTCTCATGTCTTTTGAACTTTGAGATTTAGATATTTCTGTTTTGTGAAAAGGAGTGAGTATATGATTATACTTATTTTTTCTTCTTTCTATTCATAACTTCTGTTTCCTTTTTTTAAGAGTTGTTTTAAGAAAGCAAGAAAGAGATGAAGAAAGAAAAATATCAAAAGAAAGAGAGAGAAGGTTTGAAATAATAATACTATCTAAGTTGGTATTTTATTTAAAAAGTGAACTCAAAGAAGAGAGTTTGTTTTTGTAAACATTTTACGATTGAGACTATGCGGCTGCAACAAATGGATGATTTCACTTGAAGGACACTGGTTGGCAGCAAACTAAAAGATGACGAATCAGCAATTACCGCCATCAGAAAATTAGCAGTTAATGTGCACATCTAGAAAGACAAACCAGAGGGGAAACAGAGAAGAAAAACAGCGAAAGAGGAAAAGTAGCAGCCAAAACACAGACAGTGAGGTCAGGTGTTAACAGCTGGGGAAACGACTTTTTCCACAAAAGGAGATGTGAAGATGCGAAACTGCAAACTATAAGATAGCATACAAATATCTCCCAGCTACCAGTTACAGCATCCATCCATCCATCCTGGTTTTAATGCTGTGACGCTCTCACATGCAGCCCTATCCCCATTACGATACAAGCAGGGGCCACAGCCGTGCCTGACACAGCAGTGCTGTGCTCTAACCTAACATCCTGATGTCACAGTGGCCCACACTAACAAGCGTGACTCCTAGTGACAGAGCAAAACAAAAGGCCATCAATAAGCTATGCAGTTGACAGCAGCCGAGGTGCAGAGTGTTGACGCTGGAGAACAACAATATTGGCTTTATACTACTAACCCTCCCCAACCCCCCCACCCTGTGTCACGTGTTAGCACTCCCAGCCAACGTTTTCACATACAGACCACTTCATCTGAGGCAGACATGATGTTTTACCAGAGTACAACTTTATCCACATACTTTAAACAACTCTGTAGGGATTAAACCGCATAGTCATTAATCCAGCTTTTACAGACATGGACACCTTTCCAGCAAACTGATGATAAATGAGCCCCGGCCACCTTTCTGCATTACATTATGTGATAACAATCAGACCATGCCAGACTTCATAACGAACACGTATTAGCGATAACTCGAGAGAGAAGTCACATGGGCAGAAGAGACAAACCGCAGGCAAATGCTGGTGCCCTATTGTTATAGCAACAGCTGCAAAACTGCATATTCACCCTGTGGACATTTCCACATTCTTGTCAAATCACAACCACAATTTGTGGAAGTGTATACTTTGGTTAGATGAGAGCAAATCCCAACTTTCTGTTTATCTGCTAAATGCAAGGCTAACTTGTTCCTCACCATGAGCACACCGTCTGCATGGCGAAACATGGTGGGGTTCTGGAATGATGTTTTACTTCATCAGGGCTGAAGTAAAACATCATTGTGATCTGCTAGAATGAAAAGTTAAACCTTTATCATCCAAATGACCAGTTTTTTGTAACTTGGATATAAACACAGCTTTGCAAACAAGCAAAAATGGTGAGGACAAATGTGGTCTGCAGGGTCTGCAAGGTCCACCTCTGTTCTAAAGCTGTTTCATAGAAATTAAACAGTAATCCAGTTACTAATACTGTGTGTTATATGTTACCTACTGTTAATGAAATTAAAAACTTAGTAGGCTATTTTTAAATTTCATAAGCCATGTTAAAAAGTTAATAAGCAAAGGAAAATGTTAATAATCTAAGTTAAAAATTAGCCAGCTATGTTAAAAAGTTAATAAGTTAAGTTAAAAAGTTAATAAGCTAAGTTAAAAAGTAAATGACCCATGTTTAAAAGTTAATACACTAAGTTAAAAAATTAATAAGCCATGTTTAAAGTTAATAGGCTAAGTTAAAAAGTAAATGAGCAAAGTGAAAATGTTAATAATCTAAATTAAAAGTTAATAAGCTAAGTTAAAAAGTAAATGACCCATGTTTAAAAGTTAATAACTTAAATTAAAAAGTAAATAAGCCATGTTTAACATTAATAAGCCAAGTTAAAGGTAAATGAGCAAAGTGAAAATGTTAATAATCTAAATTAAAAGTTAGGAAGCTAAGTTAAAAAGTTAATAAGCTAAGTTAAAAAGTTAATAACCCATGTTTAAAGTTAATAATCTAAGTTAAAAACTTAATAAGCCATGTTAAAAAGTTAATAAGCTAAGTTAAAAAGTTAATAAGCCATGTTTAACGTTAATAGGCCAAGTTAAAAAGTAGGAAGCTAAGTTAAAAAGTTAATAAGCTAAGTGAAAAAGTTATTAACTTTTTCACTTAGCTTATTAAAGTTAAAAGTTAGGAAGCCATGTTTAAAGTTAATAAGCTTAGTTAAAAAGTAAATAAGCTAAGTTAAAAAGTAAATAAGCTAACTTAAAAAATTAATAAAAGTTAATACGCTTAGTTAATATGCTAAGTTAAAAAGTTAAATGTAATAAGCTTAGATATTACACTTAATTTAATGTTATTAAGTTAATAAGCTATATCAAAAAGTTATATCTTAATAAGACTTTTGACTTGAAATTTGGAATTGCGAAGTATTTCATTGAGGGCCCTATCAGGGGTTTGGGCTGAGGCACTGGTTTATTATCCTAAATAGACAGAGTTCCCCTGGGATGCTTTTGATCAGGGGAACCAAGGTTATTCCTCAGGGGCCACCATTCTCTTTCTTTAAGATGAATCCATGGTTCGATACAGCAGAATGCAGCGACATGGTGAGGAGGTAAACCAGCTGCGTTGGAGCAGAGTCACACCTATGATGATGACTGTCGGCCCTTGGTGACAGTAGTTGTCCAACAGTTGGAGGAAGGCAGCAGCAGACTTGTGTTGGTCAATTATATCAAAATGACTAACAGCTAAACTAATTTTTGTGGAGACCAAAGATAAACAAGTTGAAGGAAAAGGAATAAAGAGCAGTTCTCTTTTAAACTGTCTGTACCTTTATGTGTGCTTTGGCTTTATTGAGTAGGCCCAGGGTGGTGTGGCGGCTGCAGTCGGGTCCCAGAGGTATGAGGGCCTTCAACCTCTCCAAGCACAGCCGCAGGTGAGCTCGTCTACAAAGGAAAGAAACACAATGGTTTGATAAATATCCAAACAGAATATAAAAGGCTGAATTTACTAACTTTGTGAACGAAAATGAATCCTGGTAGTAAATAGTGGACGCTTAAAAGTTGCCCAGAGTTTTGGTTTTAACTTTCTAATTCAAAACTGGGATTGGCTTTCACTTGTATTTGCTTTCCCGACAACGGGTCTCATATAATTCACATCCAGCTTTCTTCTCAAGCCGATACTTCATCCTCGGCAGTTATTTCAGCTTAAGCTACACCACTCATCTACATTACAAACAAGGTACAGTGATGGTGGAGGTGGTGTAATGGCATTTCCTGGAGCCTGCTCAGCTCATGCGCTCCATCATTCTTGACAGTTTCGTATTCGGTGACTGGAGATGGACCCCAGGTACAATCTATCCCGCTAATGGACCCCGGTTGAGAGGTAAAGGGAGATAATTGAAGCTTTAACAAAATCAGAGCTCCATTAGGAGGGGCTGCCCTTTCAGCTTAGCCTGGGGGTAAAGGCTGGAGAGACATTAAGCATTTAGATTCAGATGTGATCTTAGTGGGAACCTAACGGAGACGGACCCAAAGGACCAGAGCAGGAATTCACTGCAGATGTTTGGGCTATACGGCTCTCTGCTACGCCCTGCCTCTTTAGGGCTGGTGACTGCGTGCGAGTGGCTGAATTATATCAGCCCGAGTACATGTGTGTGTGTGAGATGGTTAAGTTATGCGTGGATGGTGCTGATAAGCACATAAGGGCAGACTATTACTGCCATTACACCAGTACTGTATAGGTTATTATATGTGAACAACTGTAGCATGACTGCAGACCAAATAAGTCTACAGCTGTCTACTGCATGCACTGGGATCAGTCACAATACACACAGATACATATACTCACATGCACAGATATGCACACAAATAAGGTCTAAGTGATGCCTATCAGTCTGGCTCAGGTCAACCGGCTGTTCAATCAGCTCTATTCAAGCCACCTTTTCTTCTTCATCATGGACGCGTCTATCTGGGCTTTTCATCTCTTCATACACAGGCACCAACCGCCACCTTTCAACAACTACAAATACCGCTCTGTCTAACAGGGGGGCACAGACAAAATATGGCCCAAAAAAAGATGGGGTGGTTCTGTTACTGCAGAGAGGAACTACAATGGATTAGTCAGGAACTCAGAAAATAGGTGTTGTTCTAAATTAGGCCAACATGAGATAAAAAAAAAAAAAAGAATCAAACCTAATTTTATTGCATGTTAGTTGTTTACGGCTTGAGTCTTTTGCAGCCTTGAATATTTTTGTTCTAGCAGGATTCTACCGTCATTAGCTTCATCTTCCCATTAACTAAGACCAACTTCGCCTGTCCTAGTTGATCTAAAGCATCCCAGCTAAAAAGCGATCTATTTCCACAGGTTTGCGGTTTCACCTACTTTACTTGTGGCAAACTGAAACAGACTTTTTATGGCCTA
Organism: Cyprinodon variegatus; assembly: GCF_000732505.1. Classification (NCBI taxonomy): domain Eukaryota; kingdom Metazoa; phylum Chordata; class Actinopteri; order Cyprinodontiformes; family Cyprinodontidae; genus Cyprinodon; species Cyprinodon variegatus. Next base: position 818,027 of record NW_015150527.1, on the reverse strand, counting down.
TTCAACTATGGCTTCTTCTAGGAAATCTTCCAAGCCTTATCTTGGTAGGTTTTCACCCTCTTCTCCAGTTTTGAAGAAGGATAGATCAGGGCTTCATTAGATATTAAAACCTTTAGGTAATGCTTATGAGCTTCCTGTGCAGAAGTTCTCCACAGCCTTGACAGCGGTGTTCCTTTGCAATGCTCTTTGTACACTGATGTTCTTGCAGCCTCTGACGCCTTCACATTACAGTTATAGAGAGATTAAATTATACACAGGTGGGTTCTTTATACCTTAGATACATTTTTGAGACAACTGGTTTCATTTAGAGGGATTAGAATAAAGTGAGCTGAATAAAAATGAAGAGCAAACTTCTCAGTGCATCATTTGTTTATCTATTTAAATCACATTTAAATACATTATAGTTTGGATCCCCAAATTGGGAAACAGCTGAAGAGTTATGAATGCTTTTGCACGGCACTGTGGGTTTTTATTTAAATTGCATGATGATTTGCTACTTTATTTTACGTCACAGTGTTGAGCCTTTCCTTCCCAGATGGCCATGTACGGCCTGATAGAGAGAGCTGTGAGGGAAGAGCAGGGCACTGCAGTCATGCGTGGGCCTGTTTGTCTGAGCGTCTGCCCTGTCGGGCATAAAAATCTACTAACTGCAGACACCGGAGACTCTCAGCAGAGATTAAAACCCAATGGCAGACGACCCTAGATAACCCCCCCAGTTTGCATGCGTTCCTGCTCTTCATCCAGCCTTCACCCTCACCCGGGAACATGACAAACAGTCGGGGGAGGCAGCCGAAGAACGCGCAGTGTCGACAATTTCTAGCCCAAATATCTCATTATGGCGCTTAGCACATAGACCGCAAATAGAGTGCCAGAGGTGTGACAAGTAACTTATTGAGCAGCTGATTCACCACAAACACCCTTCCACACCCAGCTGATGTTGAGATGGGCACATCACATCTCTTTTACCGCATGGGCTTTTTACTTACAGCCTCTCCAGGCGTTGTTATATCTTCTATTTAAAAAGAAGCATCTTATCAGTATTCGGATACCGTAACTCCCTCGTGTTGCTGGATACTGTAGCATGGCACTTTTTTTTTTTTTTTTTATCTCTGCGGTTATGACACAACCCAAGTGTGTGGCACTTAGATAATTACAGTTGCTCAAAGAAGCACAAAGAAGATGGGGAAAAAAGAGCAGAAAACCACAATAGGAGAAAAAAGGGAGGAGCATCTAATTGAAACTTAAGGCTATTCCGCAGAATAGTTTGGTAACTGAACTCCGGCATTAGTCTAAGCAGAAAAAGGACTCAGAAAGTATTCCGTTAAACACTCTCATCTAAATGTACCTGAAGAGATACCATTGACTGGTTAATGGTAGGGACTACAACTACCACCATCTCAAACCAGGCATTTAAAGTAGATTATATTTAAACAGATGTAACATGTAACATTCTTGCCCTGTTGGTTTAAAAGCCACAAAAGAATGCAATGTCTTTTTGTTAAACTGAGTCAGTCAAAGATAGACCCCTGCATCACTGGGTTTAATCTCTATGAGGTAAAAGTGTTTCTCTTAGAGGATGTGGGGTCATAAACTCGTGACTCCTGGTGATGACCCCTTATCACAGGATCAATACTGCTTAAAGTGCCTCTTCATCAAGTAGAATTGCTGCCAGAAACACAAAAAAAAGTTGTAAAAAGGAGCTGCTTGAGCAAGACTGAAAGCATGTGACCATAAATATGAGCGATGCGACAATCAATCAGCCAGAAATGAAAATAAGATCCTTTTCCCCTGATCAGCATGGACTGTAATTAGTGCATCGTTAAGTGAGCATTATTTTTTTTTTTTTTTTTCCTTGTACAGCCACCTAACCAGCAACAGAGCCTCATGTTTTCAGAGTTCTCAGAAGCCTGGGGCCGGTTACATAAACAGCTATGGGTTTACTGAGAAGCCCCACAACTCTGTGTCCTCCGCCGCTAAAGCTAAGGATCTGTTAAGTACATGAGGAAGATTTGGTGCCAGATCATCTGTCATGAGAGGTTAAACTGCCTTCCACAAGCAAATCTACTTTACGTTACACTTAGAAATCCAAAAGAGTAAAATCATAATTGCAAAATAAGAAATGATGCAGCCAATGATGGCGTGTAGAGTCCGGTATCTAATGAATGGCCCGGTGAGCTGCAGGTTGTCTGAATGAGCAACTCTCCATCTGTGACGGATTATGTAACACGCAGCACTGTTGATACCAAGACCTTTGCTCTAACCTGTCACGCGCAGCAGGGATATTAAACACTCACTTGCAGTAAGGCAACAACAGCAAAAACATTTTTTCTTGTGTTTAGCAAACAGAGATAGTGGGTTCGAAGAATAAATGGAAAGGGTTGGTTTTTCAGGTGCATTGGAGTTACGTGTCGGCAAACAGCCACCCCCACCATCCCACTGTCTCTTTGACAGAGCCATTTATGGGCAGATCGATCTATAATGTGAGTGGCTATTCAAAGAAAACCACATCTAAAGCTTCTGCAGATCTCCCACCAGTGCATGGGAGTTACCTGCAGCTCCCAAAGAGAATATTCACAGCAGAAATAAAACTGCCTTTCAGGAGCTTTTAATTCTGGTTTTACTCACTAAATAATCGGTCGTGGGAAAATTTATTTTGCTGACAAACGGAAATTAATTTAAAATAACATGACTTTAAAGGGTTTTTTCTTTTTTTTACAACTTAAAGAGATGTTTCTCTCCCTTTAAAGCAGATAAAGAACAGATTCACATTTTAGAACTGTTTTATAGTAAACCTGCATAATGTCTATCATTGTCTTTCATTCTGCTGTTTAACAGAAGTAACCATGCAGAGGTGAGTTGGGTTATTAATAAGGCTCCTAGCTCAGGTAGCATCCTGACGTAGGGTATGGTTCTATGATGCTTGATTGGAGCGAGACAACAGTAGTTTGAAGAGAGTGAGTTTTTTTTTTTTTTTTGGTGACAAGGTCCACTGTTTTTCCAGGCCATACTTTAATGGCAACTCACCCATTTTTGTGTTTCTTACAATTTATTCTTGTAGGTATCCGGGCCTCCTTTAACCTTGTTAACGTTTAACTCGCACAAAATATATATATATATATTTTTTGCAGACACCTTGTATAAACACAGCTACTATTTTAATCTTACTTTGCACTTGTGCTTAGAGCTGGCTTGTTTGGTCCTGCTTAACGCTGCCCTAAGTAGGTGATTTATTGCTATTGCAGTTGAATTTTAGCATTGGTTAAAACGTTACATGCTGGTACAAGCTTTGGTCACTGGTAAAGGCTTTGATGATCCCAGCCTTGTGATCTGGTATAAATACGACTGAGACATTGGCCTCTGTAGAGAATCCTCCTGTAATCCACCTCACTGGCAGCACCGGCTTCAAGCATCGCTAAATCAAGCAGCTCAAATGGAAAAGGCTCCGGTTTTGTGGAGCCCAAAAAGTAGAGAAGGACTGAGACAGCTGGACCTTCAATTTGTAACCTTTTTTCTTGACAGATACTAACAGTTGTAAAGACGATGCATACAACAAAAACAATAAGACACTTTAGACATAACAGCACTGGACGCTTTAGAAAGTTTATTTTATTCTGTCATACAAGGACCCATGTTACATGTTTTTCAACATGACAGCATACATCAAAAAATGGGAAACAATGGAAAAACCAGTGGGGCTGATTCAATAAACCTTCAGCCCCACTTTCAACCTTGTGTGGAGGGGATGAAGAGTTCTCCATGGCATAACTAGCCGCGAGTGTGTTGGAAATAATTACTTTGGTTGCGTTTTTCGAAATTTATCTGGGAGTGGGGTAATGTCTTCCATTTAGTTAGCTTACTTGTCTACAGTTAGTTAATTAGTTTACCTCTATCCACAGCAACAGATGGAGGAAGGGTGGTGTTGTGCTACTATATTCTCTATACAGCCAAAGAAAACTCTGGTCATACCAGAACCTTTGAAATCTTATAGAAGTACTTTGAACCATGAGAGCAGTGCAACCAGAACAGTTTTCCAATCTAAACCTCAATGCTATGTAAAAAAAGAAAAGTAATGTTAGTTGGTACCATTTAAACAGTCATCGACTTAAATAATTACATATCAATGTGAATTCCTCTGCCGGATCCTCCAGCAATAGTTGGCAAACAGACATCCCTTCCTGTCCTCCTGGGACAATGGGCAGCCTCCAAACTACTCACTCCACTAAAGTATGTAAGCATGTGGGTCTGTGTCAAGCTGTAGATTGTATCTGTTTCTGTGTGTGTGTGTGTGTGTGTGTGTCAGTGTGACTTGTGTTCCTGACAGGCCCCAGATGGGTGTGCAGGCAGGCAGCTCTGCCTTTTGGCTTTGACGTGTGAGTGAGCAGCCAGGCATCCCTGGGTCACTGTGCCGCACCTTTCCCCTGCATCTATGCTGCTCTCTGCACCAGCCCTCCAAGAAACCTGTGCAAACTGCTTTTTCAAACTTATATCCACACCCTATCTCTTTGTGAGTTTTTTTTATTGTTTATTTTTTATTTCCAACTGCTCACATTATTTATTTTCTAGTTTTGACTCAAATAAAACAGTATTCTACCTTATATGTTAACATCAAATCATTTTCAAGCTCATTTCAATGTGCGATGCTGCCTCTAGTGAAGTAACTACAGTGCAGTCCTTTCTAGAGTTTAGATAGAAAATCTGCCCACTTCAACTCTTACCAAAACCTACGCACATCCTATGTACCACTGCTCAGTGCTCACTTTACTGTTCCCGTATTGTTCACACGTGCAACATGCATGTGCTTTTGGAGGACTACTGCAAGGCATGCAGTATAATATGTAAAACCTTTGGTATATTGCACAATGAGAGGATTGCCTTCACAACGTTATTAACTATGATGTTAAGCAAGAATAATTATTGCTACAAGGCGAGTATCTTAGCAGATCAGAGGGCCAAGGACAATTAGAAACAATCAGAGCATTAAGAATATCATAGAAACCATTATGGCAGAATCTAAACAATACAGCGAACTAGGATGATTAGTAAGAAACTCTCAAGATTAATTTCTCCCAGGTTAAACCCACTGAGCTTCAAATATTGTAATTTAAATACACAGACTGAAGCAAACCATTATCCTTAACATCCTTTTTGTCACTTTGCTCCCAGAGTAACACACAAGCATAATAAACTGATATTAGTCTGTTAAATGATGTCCTTGGTTAAAAACAAACAAACAATAATGATGTGTGGTGGTCCTTCATGTGACCATAAGAATTTCCAAACAACATAATTATTAAACCATTTTGTAATCTGTGAGCAGAGAACAGGAACAGATGGAACAGTGTGTTAAAATAGTTTGAAAATGCTACCAACCCCTGGGCTTCTCTGACATCTTATTTAAAACAACTTCAAACTATAAAAGTGACGGCAGAACATTTTTGAAGTTTTCCCACCAAACTTTTCAGCTTCAGTATACCTACACTTCAGCTGCTGCAACACTGTTTCCTATTTTACATTAATGCTGCCCATTTTCAAAATTGTATCTAAGCACCAGGAAATTAAGGGTAGCGTGTGAAAAATAGGTAGGGCTGGACTATCATGCAGAAACAGATATTTTTTTCATTACTAACTTCCCCATGTTCAACAAGACACGCCTAGGCCTCTCAAAAATCACAAATCACTATAACATAGCAAAACTGCTAACTAGCTCTAAAACATACAAACTAAAATTAATTCAGAAAACATTGACATGCAATAACTGAACCTAATGAATTCAGCACTAACTAATGGCAGTATGACAAAAAAACACATTTACAAATAAATAAATGCAATAAATAGCTGTGTGAGGGCAGGGATGCATCTAAACATTTTAGGAGAGTAGCTCTCCAAGGTTGGACCTCAATTGCCCTAAATAAACAGCAGCCCTTTACTGTATCATAATCTATTATTCTTATGATTTTTATGACCAAAAAACATCTTAAAGAACAGTTTATAATGAGCATCATCAAATATTGAATAAATATAAATCGAAAAATTTATCAAAATCAATTCTGGCATGAATATCATTTGATTCCTAAAAGTAGTAAGCATGGTGTTTTGGCAAATAAATAACCTGAAAGACAATCTAGTCCTCCAGTTGTTCGCTGAGAACAGTTTTAGCATCATGAACTTCTAAATAATTAATATTAACATTTAATCCACTGCCCATTATGTCTTTTTCTTTGTATAGAATATAGATCCAGTAAATCCTGTAGTTTATTCCTGTGCTCTAAATCCAACCTGAGGCTGAAGGGATCAGCTCTGGGAGGAATAATGGATGTAGTTGCTTTGAATTAAATAAATATACTTATTTAATAATATTTATATATATACATAAATATTGTGTTTAATCACTAAAACACAATATTTCATCCCAAGACCAAATCAATCAACAAATGGAAAACTTTCCTCAAAAACTGAGTTCATAGCGAGTTTCTCCCCCTTCAGCAACTGAAGCACTATCTCCATGTATAAAAAGCCATGCAGATGACCTACATTCTGAATACTTAAATAATAGATAAGTTCCCAGGCCATCCAAGATGTCTGACATAATTACTGGACAGGCTTTTAAAAGTCAGGGTCACATTTCCAGTGCAGATAACAGTCAATACTCTGCTCTCTGGCAAATCCCCCACTCTCTGAAACGCACTTAAAACACACACACACACACACTCTTACACATACACTGTGTGACCCATTTTAAGTTGAGAATCCAAATGTGACCCTTTACCCATTTATTACACTAATTACACATGACCAATGATCACTTATGGCATAAATCTTTTAAATTGATGCAAGAGAGGTAATTAAGACGCCGCTGGACTAGTGAAAAAAAAAACTCTGACTTGATGAAGGAAATCACTGTACATTCCTTACTTGATCTGCAGAATCAGGGCTTATTTAAAGGGGCCACAACATGGTTAAAGGTTATTGAAGTGGTCACAGCATGTCGACTGAGAACGACATCAAACTGACATCTAATTACCTCTGTTTAAGAAGGAGGACAGTTAAATCTATCAGAACGATTTTTTTCCCCCCATCATTTTACCAATCCATTAGGTCTGTGCTACAGGCGTCTCCGTCTCCTGAGTCGTAAATCATAAAACAGCATGTGTCACGCTGGATCCACACTCTGGAGATGATAACATGTAATATGCATGGTCTACAGGCAGGTCTGAAGAACTCAGCCAGGCGTCAGCCTATACGCATGTTCCCTGTGATGGCCTGCTTTTAGTTTGGGAGGTAAATTGATTCTGTTGATGGCTTAAGACTTTACTCCAACATTCAAAGATCGATAGATTTTACTATATTGCACGTTTAACATCAACAGTATGGAAAGGAAAATGGAAGCTTTGACTGATGTAGGATTCAGATTTTAATGCATTTGTTTCTTTGTCATACATGTTTGAAAGGTAGCCTTAAATCTTATTCTTCCTCTGCATTTCTCACATGGCTGATACTAAGCTACAGCTAAAGTCATGTGTTTATCCATTAAGAAAAAAAAAAGCAACAACCTGACTTCATGGATATGTTTTTGCATCAAAGGGGAAGCAACTTCTACCTAGAATTACTGCTGACTGTCTTAAAAGAGGCACCAACTTGGCTGCAAAAGTGGAGCCTTTTCAATTACGGCTTCATAATCTGAGCTATAAACACAGAGGAGAAAAGATAACAAGCAGACAGAGCCAACCCTAAATGTCGACAATGGCCCCATCTGAAACTGATTTCATTAGCTTTACTTAATGTGGAAAACTTTGTGCTTATGGCATGTGGTTATAAAGTTAGCCCATAATTGTTTACTATATTGTTATTAAAAGCCACAACATAACAAATTTAAGGACAGAACAATTAAATCAGGGTAAAGATGAAGGTATTTTTCTTTTACACGGTTGGTTTCCCTGACTAAACATTCTGATTAATAGTAATGGGTCAACGTAATTTATGAAATTGGTTTTATTAACTTTAATTTATAACTGAATTAAGACTCAGAATGGGCTAATTCCTAATCTTAATTGACTGTTTTGAAGTCAATTAGAAATATATATAAAAATAGAAATATGTATAATTATGTGAACTTGCTAAAGTATTAAAAGAAAGCTTAGAATCAACTAAAACAAGGTTAAAAGCCATAACCTAAAATGAAGACCACCCACCAAATTCTTAGAAAGATACAAAGCGTGTTAAATCTTGTAAAGCAGATCAGAAAGATGATTTTAAAAGGTATAAATGTGGTAAAGTTTCAGTCGCTAGAGCCATTGGCTTCTTTGGAGCATTTCTAAAATCATTGGAGCATCCTTGTCCTTCAATTGTATCTATTTTCTGACAGACTCCTGTTTATTTTATTGTCTCAGTAATACATGGACAGATGGACTAGATGCAAAGAGGCAGAGGGAGATATGGAGGGGTGAGAGATATAGAGAGCGGGGGTGGGACGGGAGTGTTCTGACTGTGTAATCTGCCCAGAAACTGACTATGGGCGTAAACATGAGCTGATCAGTAAATAATCAGGTTAATTTATACAAAAAAAGCTACAAAAAGCTTGAAGACATCATTATTGAAAATTAATCAAGGATATAAAATGTTTAAAGAAATGAAGATATTATAATATAAACATTGTTTTCCTAACTTTAAGCTTGCCAACTTTTTTAAATCTCACATTACATGTAAAACAGAGCAGATGCTACACTGCATTTAGCCTTCCTGTTATCCTGGAAGGGCTGATCTCTCCCAACATCTCACACACACATATGAAACACAGGGTTGTCTTAACATGTAAAAAATATATATATATATATATAAAGCTTCTGGCACCTCTATGCCTCTTCAGGCTTTATTTTAAACAACTTCCTGATCATCAGAAAAAAAAAACCAAAGCTTTGAGGGTTCTTTCCATGGCAAAAACCAGAGAGCATGACTTGGTAACTCCAATGCATGGGCGATAGAGAGACGTTAGATCATTAACTTTTCCACTGGTTGGTCTCCAGATAGGGTAATCTAGCTGAAAAATCACATGATTTCGGGCCTCCAGCTAATTCTTTGAAGCATTTCTACTCCTATTAGGCTACTTCAAAGGGAGTAGCAGGAGTTTGTCCTTGACAATGCATTGGTTAGAAAGCTTCACATAAACAGGGAAAATGATTCTTCGAATGACATTGAATAATTTTCTACCAAAAGCAGATCCACCACTTTAGAACATTCAACATTGTAGACTTCACATCTTAGCATCTTTATCATGTTTTTGATGCACAGTGCTATCCAACAACCACATGTTCAATTCAAGGAGAGAAATTCTTTGATCTCTTCCTCCTACTCCAAATTCTCTTTGTCAACTATTTATAAGGCGGTTGGTTGGTGTGTAGCAGACTGAAATAGTGAAATGGATCTATAAAGGCTTTACTGCCTGTAGGTGGATGGGAAGAAGACTTTTCAGGCAGTTGTGACCTCAATCCCCAAAGAAGGAGAGTATGTATTTAGACCCAACATTTGAAAGTTACATGAATTCCAAGTCCAAACCGATGGTTAAACAAGTAAAAAAAAAAAAAAAGATTAATAACAAAACAACAACGATGATTTAAGTAGAAAATAGTCAATGACAAGGATGCTACAAAACCCACTCTGGACATTAGGTTTTGGGTATAAATTCTATATTTTTTTCATTTTTTTAATGCGTTGAGAAGCATCTCAGGAATGATTTAACAAATACCAAAACCAGATTATCTTAATGTTTATTTATAGCCTCATTTGGAAGAAAAGCAAAAAGGGAACTATAAATCATATATGTGTGGCACCAAGACAGTACATGGCGAACACATAAACACAGATGGTTAGCATGAATGCGATCGAGAGCTAGTGTCATAGCCCAGATCAGTCATTTCTGTTAGTGGCCAGTCTGCACATATTTCTTTCAGAGAAGCATTTTGATTTCATTTTATCATCCAACTTATTTCTTCTCCTTTTTTGTTGAACTAAAAGACAGAGACGTTTATTATAAGTTCTCTATAGCCAAGCTCTTGACCCATGGTAACAGAGTGAAGGAAAAGAGAGATGACCAAGAGGGAAAAGGATGCAAAAATGCAGAGCAACTTCCCCCCTTAACAGCGACCGCAGACATCCACACGTTCACTCACATAGGGATGCATGTGCAGAGTTTGCTGGAGAATAGAGAGGGGGAGATTTGTTCTCCGTGAGGCTGGGCAGAGAGACTGTAGGGCTGAAACCCATCACTAAGGGACGGATTAGTTCACACGTGCACACTGCCTTTTCATCTGCTCCACTGACAAAGGTTGGAAGAGAGCACAAAGGGAAGAAGGAGAGAGACAGGGACACGGAGCAAATGAAAGGGATGAGCAAAGAGATTGAGGAAGGCGGCGATGGGGGATTGGTGGAGGAGAGGTGGACAGAGGGACATTGAGAATGGAGATGGGGAAGTGATTTTGGCTTCACAATGATCCCGCCACTAAAAAGATGAACAATTATCCTGAATCCAGACCAGCAGAACACGACTCTCCCAAACACAGGCCTCATTTTCTGTAATTAAAAAGGCGACAGAAATGTGGCCACGGCCCAAAAAAGGTGCTTTGTTCAAAGCATGTGAGATCCAGTCTCATATTCTACAGCGTAGTCCTGTCAGAGCTCAACCTTCTCACTTTTGTCACTCCATCTAATTTCTTCCAAAAGAGATGGGAGATATAACCTAGAAATCCTATAATCTCTGAATTTACATAACACAGACGTTCTCTACATAACAGAACGTACAAACTTGTCTTAATGAGCCCCCCCACCCCCCATCAGTGAGGCTGGTAGAATCACCGTTTCGTGACTTAATTTATACTTACATGAAATAAAGGCATTCCCTCAAGGCTTTGATGATGCGAAAGTAAGAGGGCGGAGACTTCTATCCCCCCCATTCTATAGCTCTTTGCTCCTATTGGTTCAAAGCTAACCTCTATGATTGGTCCACAGCCGGTGGTGTTTCCCCTTTTCCCCAGCTGTGGGGCTAAAAATAGAAGCCACAGTCACATTTAGCAGCCGGTTTTTTAAACAGCCACCTTCTTACTCGTTATTTTCATCCCTAACTAAAAAGCATATGGGTCAACGTGGCAGCCTGGTGAAAGAATACGGAAAGTCAGCAGAGACATTCCTTCCTGGAAGGCTCTGTACTGTGTTAACATGTTCAGAACTCAGGTTGGACAGGCTAATAATCTAATGTGGGAGGAAGGAGGTATTGTTCAGAACATTAAGGATCAGCCTGAACGTACCATAGCTGATTAATGGAGTCAATTAGAACACCAGCAAACAATAAAAGCAGACAGTTTGCATTTTACTGCTGAAAATGCAGGAGAGGCAGATTTGCTTTTTTAAAGCTCAATAGCTCCATCACTCTTAACTGTAACACATTATAATCTGTGAATAATATGGGCTCAACTAGGAGGCTGAAAACTACTCATAGTGAACCAGTGCAAAGCAAAAAAAACAAATTGTTGTGATTCGAGATTTTTTTGTAAGATCCAACAAATACTAGTGAATGATGATTAAGTGGAAGGTAAGTACAATGTGGGTGAGAAAAAAACGAAAGGTGTGGGAATACAAGTGTGCATAGGCCTGTCGCTATAATCAATAAATCAATTAATCACACGATAATTAAAAACTATCCATGTCATTTCATTTATTGGGTATATCGTCTCTGCCTGTGTTTTTCCTTTTTTTCTATTGATGACGCTGGATGAAAAGGCTTAACTCCGGTGCTATCCACTGACCCCTCCACTTCTTCATTTTTGAGGAGGGAGGACTATCGCATCAGGTAGTCAGCGCGCATCATTTTGTACTTCTGCAGCTTTGGAGCCCCATGAGGAGTTAGAGGAGTTAGCGAGGTAAAAAAAAAAAAAACATCTTATGTTAAGGGGGAAATCTCGAAATGGAACTGGTTTTAAAGTCGAGCACAACAGCCGCAGTGTGGGAGTATTTCTGATTCAAACCAAAACCGCTAAACCTATGCGAGCCAGTATGTCGCATTTGTCATAAAATAGTAGCAACTAAGAGCAGCAATACAACCAACCTACACATGCACCTAAAGCACAACCACCCAGCAAAGTTTCTCCAGCTGGGGACAAAAAGTACAGGCGGTGGCCCGTCTGTGTCTTCAAGTTCGCGACAGTCCACCATCACTGAAGCAATTAATCGACAGGCAGCATACAAAAAGGACGGTGCAAAGTGGCGAGCTCTCGCAGACAGCGTAGTTCATTTAATTGCTAAAGAGATGCTTCCATTTATTATTGTTGAAAAGCCGGCATTTCGAAAAATGTTGCAGACATTTGATGGAAAACATACATATCACAAACGTGATATGTTGTACATATGTTTTTATTTCCAACGTGGTTTTATCTTGTGTTTAGTTTTTATTCAAGTGTTTTTTCAGTTAACAGAGACTGAGAGTCCATTTGATTTTTATTTCTCGTTTTATTTTGTTAACCAGTTCCAGTGTTAAGTGTTCTGTTGAAAATAAAGTGTGTTTATCAGGAAAATGCTTGCATTATTATGTATTTTCCATTAAATCAGTGTAAAAAGGTCTTAAATCAATATTATCATTTATCGCAATAATTTTTGAGACAATTAATCTTTCAGCAAAATTTGTTATCGTGACAGGCTTATGTGTGCATTCATCTTCAGTCGAATCTAAAGAGCATCTTTCACTTGGAATTACAGTTTCAGCTCTTAGAGTAAACCTGTTCCAGCATTTCACAAATAGGGAGTAATATTTATCCTTTGTTTTTTCAAAATGGCTCCAATTCTAGTCTGTACTTTAACTAGGCCATGTTTGCATGTGGAAATCTTTAGGTGTGTGTCCTTCTTGCAGACAAACTTACACTGTAGGCTGAAGCCCTTTGCAGCCTTAATGCAAAGGTTTTCTTCCAGGCTGCTCATAATTGAGCATTACCTTACTTCCCATCAACTGACCAGCTTTGCTGTCCCAGCTTAAGTGTAGCTTCCCTACGATGTAATGTTGCCATATGATGCTGGTAAACAGTTTAAAATTTGTTCCAAAAAGTATATACTTGTGGTATTTCAATATGCATTACATTCAAGCATTACATTTATTTTATAGATAGATGCTGATTTAAATGGTTTTAAGGGTTACCCAAAAAACTGTGATATGCAAGAAAATAAATTTTAAATATTAAGGTCAAATAAAATTTGACACAATACAACTTCCTCCTACCACTGCGGCCCAAAGATGTCAAGCAGACCTCAACCTATTTCCATCGTCTGACTGCATTGGCAGGTGAGAACATCCCTCTTGGTAATTATAGAACTGAACGCTTCTCTGTCCACAAATCAGGAGTACGGATTAGGCTTTCATGCTACTCAAGGCGTCCTGTTGTCAGGTTTGTTTGACCGATTACCTAGCACATCTCATTAACCTGTCAATTACTTCCTGGTCCTCTGGGACAATCGTTAGGTAAGCCAGAGCCAAGGGAGGCTGTCAACAACATGAACTGTGTGGCCTCTACAGTTGAAAACATCCCGGCACGTGTGTTCTATCAAGCTGTACTCACTGGACCAAAGATCAGGCCCAGTAAGCTGCTTTTCTAAGGAAAGAAAAGCTTACAAGTTGTCACGCTGGTCAGAACAAACGGTTCCTGTTTTAGGCCCTGTGGCAGAGCCTGAGAATAGGCAGTGCTTAGTGGGAAGATAACACAGAGATTGGTTAGAAAAAAATTTCTTTTTAAGGCAACATCAGCAGAGAAAGGAATAGAGACTAGATTTTATTCACATGTGAATGATCACTGCAACTTAAACTAAATGAAGCCCTTCTGCATTGATCTATAATAAATTAAATTCTGTTTTAATTTTTTTTTCCATAAGAGGATGAGAAGCTGTTAAGGAAATTGAGGAATAAACATGACTGTGTTTCATTTAGTGAGAAACAGGAAATTAAACCTAAACACTGAATAACTTTAAATTGAAGTTTTGCATCACTTTACACAACATATATAAACAATTACAGTAGATAAAAAACCTAAAGTATCCATAAATCAAAATTGTTAATAATAATTGGAAGCATGATCTAATTGGACTGAGTTAAGTTTAATCAAGCAAACCGTTAAAGGCCCAGAAATATTAATTGGACGATGTCTGTGCAGAAAGCAATGCAAATATGTACAAATGCAGCAAAGCAAACATAAACATCGACTTTGAAACATTATTAACTTAAGAGAGCTCCAAATAAAAAATGAATTAAAAAATAAAACACAACCCAGGCAGCTCTTTAAAGGGTGAACAATTTACCAACTGACTCCAAATTGGAAGTAACAGCTGTGGCTTCTTTTTAAACAGAGATGTAGCAGTAAAAATGCTTGCATCCCGAATGATTGAGGCATGCATGCTCATGATGTTGCACATAAAGCAGCTCAACATCTAAAAAGTAGGACACAAAGCTGCACAATAATCAACTGCATTGAGGACCCTCCCAAACATATTAAAATTTGCTGATTAGGGACATTATGCCTCCCGCTTATCTTTATTGAAGCTGGGAAAACAAAATAACAAAAACAATATAAAAAATAAACTGTCCAAGTGCAAGCAAACTTCTTGAAGGCCACAAAGGCTTTATTTCAATATGTTAGCCTGATTCCACCAACTTGACATAAGGAAACATAAGCAGCAGCTTTTTAAAGACTCCACAAACTATACATGTTTTGCTAAACTCTACCAGGACCAAAATATTTAGCAGGTAGATGAGAGCTCCATACATAGCAGGAAATCTCAGTTTAGCTAAATATCTGCCAGAGTGTAGACATGGCTTAAAAACAACTGTACCGCAAGTGCACAGAACAATGAGGCCAGTATCAAACCATGATTATTTTAACCGAATAGTTATGAAAGAGCAGCTGGTCGTAGGGGACCGAAGCCTGACGCTTTAAAGGTCAATGCCAAATAGGGCAGTGAAGCCAACTGATGTGGACATCTCTGTAATGTCATGTATGTCGCCAAAGCAGGACTGGGACCAAATGCCTTCTTTTACACGCAAACACTGTGTTTCACTCATTGCTTGCATATTTAATCCCATAAGAATCCGGCAGAGGCAGATACTGATAATGCACCAGCTACTAAAATCTTTCCTTGCGAAATGCCATGCAGTTAGAAAGAAACTTGGTAACAGTCTGGCTTTTGCAGCAGGGTAAAAATCTGATGGTGTGAGGGACTTAAATGCTGAGCTGTGCGTTTTTCCCTATGAAGGATAATTATTTCTGCATTCAAAATTACATTTTTGTGATCAAAGTAGTGAAAAAAACAAGCCTACAGGCCTTTTCTTGTTAAACCAAACTAAAGCTGCATAATTAGGTGACATGTGGAAGCTGAATAAGGCTCTCATGAGGTACAAGATCAAAGCAGCAGAGCGAGCAGCGCATGTTATCTCCTTCCAAGTATTTGGAATGAGTTGGTGGAGTTCTTTTTCAATGCCTTTTATCCACCTTTAGAGGTCTCCGCTGTCTCTGCTAGTCTGCACATCGCAGAGGTTATCAACACCTGTGCCAGGCGTGCAAGGCAGATCGTCTCGTTGGCTGCAGATACACAGGCTTGATAAGTCTTAGAAAATGCTGCGGTCAGGTCTCAAGATGGATCAGAGGCTGCTGGTGCTGCTGCAGCAGAGGCTGGAGAATCATGGTATAAGCCAGACACACTTGGGTGAGCAACTATGCCTGATACGTACATCTTGCAGCAAGGCAAGGCACTGTAGGGGAATTGGATTAGCCATTGGCAACGAAAAAGGATTAGAAATGTCTGACTTTTAATGTGCTGCTTTTAAAGCCCTTCTAATCTTGGGTTTTTTTTCTCCCTCATGGAAATATGAATTAGTACGCTGTAATATAATATTCACTGTATTGAGAGGCAAGCCTATTAGGTGGGTATTTCTATTTGTGCTGATCAGACCTTTTTATATGCTCTTCATCGCTACCTTTAATTTTAGGCTTTGAAATAAATGCTTTTTGACCCTCGATTTTCTGGAAGGCCGATATCGATTGTTGTTTTTTAATAATGAACTGTCATAGGGGTGTAAATCACACCCATAATGCCGATTCCATTCAGTATCAATTTCCTGACCCAACGATTCCATTATTTTCGATACTCAAGAACACACCAAGATAAGATTTGATGAATTGGTTAATTTCTTATTTTTACCTTACAGGCTAGGGATGGAACGGTTTATTAAAAAACTGTCCGAACCGTTCGGTTCGACTGTCTTGGTTCGGTTCGCCTGTGTTGCGTTTGGTTCATGCACTGCTCATTTTTCTCATAGGCGAAGCGTTTACACTCCAGAGCAGAAGGTGGCGGTACTGCGACCAAAGCCAACCACCAGTAGTAAACAAGAAG
>NW_015150527.1:770316-801365 GCF_000732505.1 Cyprinodon variegatus | reverse complement strand
ACATATACCGAACCAAACCAAAAACCGTGACCACAAAACCGTGAACCGAACCAAACCGTGGATTTTGTAAACCGTTGCACCCCTATTACAGGCTAGACATTGTTTCAAATTTGAAATAAATCAATAAAAGCTTTAATATAGTTATGCATTTTATATGAGAAACAACAGCTAATAACGATAGTAGCAAAGTTGTACTCCACCTAGGCCTATGAAAACCTTATTCACTGAAAAATAATAATGCCTCTGTGTTATAGATTCTGAGAGGCCTTGCAGCAAAAAATACTGCAAGCTAAAAGAGCGTAGTGGCTAAAGAAAGCGAGGTAGGAGAGCAAAATAGGTTAGGCGCCATTGGAGCACGGGAGTCAGAATTACGTCCAAGAGCAAATGTATAAAAATAGACCGGAGGAAAAAAAAAAAAAAAAAAATGAATTAATACTCTTGTGGATGTGTCGATGCATTGGATTCGTTGGCTGTTGGTTCTATGCATCGATACAAGACGATTATCATTTACACCCCTAAACTGTCATACATCTTCAAGGTTCCTATTCTGTTTTTAATTGAAGTACTTAAAAATAGATAGAAAGTGCTCATGAGGTAGTGTTCCGAACTTTAAATGTGAAGTTAAGAGCATTAACAGTGGCTGATTACCAGGCCTTTGCAGATGGAGACAAGACTGGTGGATAAGATTGGTTTCACATTCAAATATCTGCTGTTTAAATTTAAGGGAATCTGGGCAAACCAGCTGATCAGTGCACTGGAGTGATTCAATTCTACTGTTAAATAGTCAGCAATGAATATGACACTCATGCTAGTAATAAAAGGTGTATGCTAATTACTGACGAGAACTGGACTCCAGGTTTGGTTGTTTCCTTCTAGCTCTGCTTAATAGTTCCATAGAAATTCAGGTTATGCCGGCAAACCACAACTGCAGCCTTCTTTCACTGAATCAGTTATTCATAGGAAAACTATGTAACATTTCCTGAATTACTTACAAAAAAGCCTTCATGTTGATAAGTTCTTTGTCTGTGCTGTACGGTGCTTTTTCAGCACTGAAAACCAACCAACGATTCTTTCTGTTTGCCCATTAACAGCTTTTCTCTAGGGTCTGCTGTGATTGATATTATATTCCATTAACGGCCATTGTAACAAATCGTACAGCACAGATAAGCAACCACAGTCTCAAACACGGTGATCTCAGAAATAAGTTGGTGCTGTTATCGGAATGCATTTGTGTAGGTGGAACACTGTAAAATGCAGCCCAGCAGCTCTGGTGCTTTGATCTGCTGAGGCCAGGCGTCTCCAAAGACTGGCTATGCACGTTAGCACAGAAATGACACATCAACTCATCTATATTTAACCCAATGAATCTCCTTCCAATGTTCCAAAGCTTTCAGAGGAAGTTGCCAGGGATTGTAGTGAGAAAAAACAAGCTGAGGTGATATGTAATTACGCTGAATTGATTCATCCTCCTACGTCCCTTCAGTGTTCCCACACACTCTGAGATAATGAAACACGAGGCATCTTTTTTTTTTCCCCTGCTTGTAATGAACACTTTAAGTTTAGATACTCCTATTTATAGAGTCGAAGGGAACCCTTAACAGGTTGACTCGAAACCTGCAAAGTCACACAGCGTAAACATAGGTGACTCCTACGTGGGCGGTAATCTTAATCTGATAAGGGCTTCTCTCGGTTTCTTCAGAGGATGGGCTGCAAAGAATCCTAAATCTGCGTCTGTCCAAGAAGCCACAGCAGATAGGCATCAACATGGGCACCAAAATAAGCTTTTTAAAACTATGTAAAACCTTTGAAAGCATCAAGTATTTTATAGTCTTTTGAATAAAAAGCTGCCATGCTTATATTGTTCACCAATCAATAAAAATCTCACAATAATGATAAGAAAGTTTCTACAGCTTTAAGCTCAGCTTTGACTGTAAATGTGCAGATAGTTACAGCACTTACTATGAAAACTCAGTGTACCTGCAACTTTTCAGGTGAAACTCAAAATATAGACGGCTTTGTGTTGTATTTAGTAAACAGTTTCTGCATGAAGAGCAAGAACCAAAGCGTCTAGTAGGTGCAAAGAAAGAACAAATGTTGCATATTTCTACGCCTTAATGCTAGACCAAACTTAGTTGAAGTTCAAACAAGCAGCCACACCAGAAACAGATATGACAAGCTTCTGTAACACTAATCACTAATGATACTCACACACCAGGCCAAAAAAAACATTGTTATGGAAGAAGGAAAATGACTTGAACAGACTTACAAGTTACATTGCATTATGAAGAGATCTGGGTATTTGTTCCTCCATTGTTTTTATGCAACAGTGTCTAGTTGCACGTCAGCAAACGTCAAAAGAGTTGCTCTACAAACCTCATTCACACAGCTAAGCTAACAACACCCCCCAAAGGCATGTTATCATCATTATAAGGCTGAAAACTTGAAACTTTCTCATCGTATGGTCACTAGTCTTCTCTCTGAGCTACAACTGTATATATATATATATATATATATATATATATATATAGGAATCATTTAAGAATTTATTTTATAAGTATAAAATTTATTGTTGAAGAGAAATTGCAGACTCAGAGAATTTATAGTTGGGGGAAGCTGCTTGTCGATAATTATTCCAAACCTTCGACTTTATCTAAAAACCTAAACCGGACCTCTGAACAAAGACTCAAAGCTGAGAACAACGCAATAACAAAGGATGAGTTGCATGCAGACATTCAGATGGATGCAAAACCACAAGGACTTTATAAAACGTGACTTTGTGCTTCAGCCTTTGCACACAAAGGAGAAGAGAGAGCAAACATCAGAGGTTGGGGCAGTAGGGCGTTGCATAAACACGCATGAGGGTGTCAATGTTAGTTTGTTGCTTTTAAAAACAGCTGTTGAAGATGTAGAGCTTACTTCAAGAAGATGGCAAACTTGTTTCACAGAAAAGTGAAAGTGAAACAAAATGAACTCATTCACCTGTAAGGCCAAGGTGTGGCTGTGTGTGTGAGGTTTTCCCTGTACTATAAACATGAAATGTTATAAGATTAAATAATGCCAACTCACCTGTTTTTTTCAAGTTCGTTGTGTGTTGACCTGAAAAAAAAAATAAAAAATACAGAAAACATTAGCAGTCAATAAATATTACAGGGGAGCTCTTCACAAACAGAAAGATAAATATGGACTGGATTTTGAGGAAGTTAAAAGCATAGAAAACATTCCTGAGCATTATACTAAAACAAGAAAAGATAAAACATTTGCATTTTTGTCCTGGTGCGTCATGATAAGGTAATAAAGGCAGCCTTCTAATGCAGTAAACACATGAAATAAATGGAATAAAGCAACTTTTTAAAATGTTTTATGAACTGATCAACAGTTAAATATCCTGTTCCTTAAAATTTAAAGTAATAAATAAACATGGCCTCCATGCCCTTTTCTGTCAAGGAACCACAATTTTGCAAACCCCAGATGACAAAGTATTGCTAAGCTGCACAAGCAGGGCCCTCATAACACACTACCGCTGCATAGTTTTAATGCATTAATTTAGGTGTTTTTAAATTCAGATAAGGTTATGAGATAGATCCAAATGAATTAAATAAGATCTGAGCCAAAATGCCCCACTGAACCAACTGATGACAAAACATTTTGGAGTTTAAACAAGGTTCATACAGGAACGAGTAACCCTAATTTAATGCTTTTTAATGCTCTTAGAAATAATTTTAATGCCATCAACATTGACTCAACAATGACTCTCATATATGGCAAAATCCTTAGTCATCTTTACCGTCGACTGGCTGCAGCCATGTCCCAAATTCCTTATTTCAGCCACTTTTGTTGAAATTTGTTGGAAAAGCATTTTCTCTAGCTTTTCCTCCGCCTCGAACTTCTTTTCCGAACATACAGGTTTACGATTAACCGGAAGCATTTCCGCACAAACACGGAACACAAGTTATTTCTGATTTATCAACTGTTTTTTTTCTTAGATCGAAAACTTTTGTATGATCTGGTGAACTGTAAAGTGCCTTGAAATGACATGTATTTTGAATTGGCGCTATAGAAATAAATGAATTGAATTGGTATATCTGACACAATTTTTTTTTTACTTTTTTCTTTTTAAATAAAGCATTTTAAATGCCATGATAATAGCATTTAATGAATTTTAATGCCAATTAAGGCCTTGATAAAAAAAATAATAATTTAATGACTTTTAATGACCCGCAGAAACCCTGTTAAATATAATCTTTAATGATCATCGTAATCCCTTTTATTTTTTTTCGGAAGGTTCACACATTTCTTCTTCTCTTATAATTCTGCTGTGATCCAGCATGGAAAACAGCTGCCAATGCTTGTAGCTTTATTTCCCCTGGTTTTAAGATTTGGATCAGGGTTGTATACAAAAGGAAAATCCAATGAAGGCTCAGATTTGCAAAATGAAAACCAACTCAAGTGAAAGAAAACCCAACATACTAAAGACTTGACATGAGCAAATATCCACATGACATCCAGGCATTCACAGCAGCATCATAAAGCCTCTTACTCAGTAATGCACAACAGAGCTCTGAGGATGCATGTGACATCGAAGGCACTTATGCTTCCACTGAGTACAGTATTAAATCCAAAGTGTGTGAGTGCTGCTGGGCATGCACTGCCGTACGCAGCAGCATCCAGGGCTCAGTCCTGTGTTATTAATGTAAAGTGAATCAGCTGGTCCCTGAGTGTCTTTGTATGGCAACAAACTGAGACCAGACACGGCCTCCTCCTGATTCTTAAACTGCTTTCTTTTAATGTGGTTCAGGTTCTTGGGTACAGCGTGATTTACTCCCCTACATGGTGGCAGTTCGAGACTCTTTAACTATAGAATTTAAATATTTTTCATTTGGATGTAAAGCAACAATTAGGTATAGAGAGAAGGAAAAAAAGTATTGGAAAAAACAAAAATACAACACTGAAATCTTTTTTTTTTACTGTTGGTGTTTACGTTCCAACTGTGAGCTGCAGAGAACCTCAGTCTGTATGGAAGAACTCCAAGAAGAAAGCCTGATCACAGTTTTCCACAAGACATCCAGCAGACATAGCTAAAAAAAAAGGAAGGAGGAGTTCTGACCAGATTAGGCCAAAATTTCATTCCCTAGCCTTTAAGCAAAACTCTAACCTTACATTGTTGCGGGACTTGTGAATTCAAAAACTCCTGAAAATCCACCTAGCCAGGGGCTAATAGATGCATTAGCCTTGAATAAAGAAATGTTACAAACCAATGGAAGGCAGTAATGTGTATGACATAAATCAGTGGCGGCAGACTGAAGCAAAACAAAATTGATTGTGCCAATGAATGTACCTGTATACGTTACTAATTAGAATGTTTTAGCTGGAATACCCTCTATTGCTTTTCTTAAAAAAAAAAAAAAATAGCAAAATTAAAGTATTTTTAACTTCGCGAATGAGACTGATGTCTGTGTGTTCTCCCTATCTGTTTTTAGACATTTGTCAGTTAACTCTGCTCATTGTGAAACAAATCAAGAATCTGCAGAGGGATCCTATAGTTATAATCATGTCTCCTATTGCCGCTCCTATGGACGACAAAGTGGCTAAGGCTTAGATGTTTGGCCTTACTGCTGTAAAACTTGGCTACTACTACCGCTGTGATTGGCTAAAAGCTTGACATGGGGTTCCACTTGGTAAATACCCAATCAGCTGATAGAATTGGACTGAATGTCCCTAACTTTTCTTTCCACAGGAGTCCTTCCAGATGGATACTGTGTAAAATTCAGATTGAACTACACCTACCGATCTGGTTTAAGCCAAATTAGCAAAACTCTAAATGACAAAGAAAACGAACGGTGCATTCTGAAACAAGGCAGGGACAGCACTATGTTTTGGGCGTGCTTTTTGATAGGGAAGCTGGTGGGAGTTCATGGAAGGATTGACCTAAATTCAGGCCAATCCTTGAAACAAACTTGTTTGAGACTGAAACAGACTTGGGCAGACATACCACATAAGACCTGCAGTAACAAAATATGTTACTTTCCCTTCATGCCATGTACCACATCATCTTGGTCTAACATAAAAAATGTATAAAAACATGCATTTATGTTTGGGCCCGATACAATATAAATATGTAAAAATAATGAAGGTAAATGACACGGGAAGCAATATCCCCTTTACAACAGAAAAATACTCCCAAATAGCTCTGTACATCAACACAACAAGACCTTACCATTGTGGCAGAGCAAGAACAGAGTACAGACAACATCTTTGACAAGAAAAATACATTACTCCAGATATGCTGGCCAGAGCTCTTTACCTGTAACTCGGAGTGCCTTGGCAGTTGCACATGACCTCTAAAGGTATTAACTCACATCATCAATATCTCTGCTGCCATGCTTAGAAACGCTCTAGCCTCCAACATCCAGTCACATTCATTGCGATGTGAGTCAAGATGAATTTACCAAATGTAACCAATGTAGATGCCCAGAATTTGCACAAATACTTCTTTTGAAAAGGCAGCAGCTCTCCAGACATGTACATCTGCTTAAGTGTTTCGCAAACAGGAGATGAACACAACCATAATTTTCATAATTTGCGTCAATGTCTGTCACAGTGCCTACGCTTCATCTGGGTTGCTAAGTAACCCACATCCCCTTTGCAGGACAATAAAACCCTGTGTTTACCAAAACTGTGTTTGATTCCAGTCGATTGTTCCTCTTCAGGAATGAAGAATCCAGCACAAATTGTGGAAGCTATTAAGAGAATGCCAAGCAGAGCAGGTCACATTCTGCAAAAATATTTACACTGATAGAAATCTTACGCAAATTAAAAATTATTTTAGAAAACAGGAAATAACTAATGCTGTTATCCGAGTCAGAAATTGAATTATGTAACTTTAACCACTCCCCTGCAACAAGCCAGCCTTCAAGTCCGCCCTGGTCCAAAACCTAATCAGACAGGAACATACAGCTATCTTAGTCTGACCTCCTATTTAAAGATATCGGTCACAGTTAGATTACTTCCTCACAAATATTGTATAATCAGAAACCATTTTCCTGCATCCTGACTCCAATATCTGAATCTCTAGTACATGACAACAGAGTAGCAGAGATTATAAACTGGCTCAAGGCCAGACATTACAGCATCAGGCGTCCTCCTGTAGTCTTGTGGGTGTACATGTATGTGTGCATGTATGCACGTCCGTAGAGTGGGTCAGCGAGATAAAGCATCCCTGCTATAAACGGCAGGCAGGAGAGGACAGAGTCAGATAAGCCTGCAGCTTTTAAGCCTTAACCCGCTACTGAGGAGGCAGCTGCAAACTGGAGCGAGCCGACGATGGTAAAACAAAGTGCTCTCAATGAATTTCAGCTTTAATGTAAACGCTATAAAACATTCCTTAGCATCATCTCTATTAGGACAATTGAACTAACTTAAGAACGTTGCTGCTTTAAGGAAAAAAATAATAACACTATAGATTGAGGTGTGGGTATACTATGATGGTCCATTACAGCCAAAGGTCATCAGTGCAATAAAAATAGATTCCGTGTTATTTATATACAATACAGATGAGTCAGGTCATGGGCAAAGGACATCTTCACTATCCTTCTGTTCGCATGTGCAGAGTGAGTGATCCATCAAGTGTTAAAATGATAACTGCATGAAGGTCGAGATACAAGTTCTCCAAGCAGAGCATTTTATCTGGATGAAGTTTGCCGTGCGATTCACTTGACCTGTCAGAAGTCATGAAATGATGACTTTCTGATGAAGAAAATGCCAGAAAATAAAATTCCTGGCATTATTTTAGTATGAAAACTGTGGAATGCTGAAGACGCAGATAAACTGAGCTAAATCACAACGAGAAGCTTTAGGATGGTGTAAGAGACACTAAAGGCTGGTTTATGCTCAGAAACCAGGTCGCCTGCGTGTGTGTTGCAGTGAAAGCAAATGTTCCCCTGCCCCTTCCACAGACACTCTGGTGCACCTCTCCAAAATTGTAGGTGACCGCAGACAGTGCCGCTTCTGATTGGTCAAATCTACCTCTGCTCTACACAATGCGTATTTCCTGTTTGGTACCTTACCGGCTTGTTTTATTTGTATGATCTCCATTGTGAAAAACGACTCATGAAGATGGACCAGCTAGAAAAGCGCTGCGCGGGAACACTGGGACCCTTTTTCCTCTTGGATCCCCGCTCTTTTTTGCCTTCATGTCCCTCTGTTGTTGTACAAACTTACCCCCACTTCCTCACCGCTTTAGCCGTATATAGACCCACAGCTAGTTTGTGATTGTCCCTCTTGCGTTGTTGCGTGCAATAACATGGCACAGATCACGCTTCAATATTGGGCATAAATCAAAAATATCTGCAACAAGCTCACTGCAGCACACTGCTGTGGGAGGATAACCAGCCCTTAACCATGTAACCAAGGGTATATTTTCCCAACATGGTCAAATCTAGAACATTGTTGGAGGTTTTAAAAAGCCTCCCTTTATGCAATCTCTCAATGTGGAGGCATAGCTGTATACACATTTTCCCCGATTCTAGGCAAATCATCCTAAGCGCCATAAATAGGGCAGCAGACTTTGAGTTTATCTGATCAAGACTGTTGCCATGCAGAACAAGGCAGCGTTCAGTTCTTGTGATGAGTAATGTGCAGCTCCTGTTTGTGGCGCTCTCTTTTATTAATATTAAACAGCTTGTGTGGCTGTCAATGGGCACAGTTGGGTATACAACTATGGGTGGATATTTTTGCTACCAGTTATAGGTTCATCTTTACACTAAAGACGAAGCTTTGGTTGGAATTAGTCAACATAAAAACGTATGGTTTACATCCAATCTTAATGTTCAAAAGGCTCTCCATGAAAATCCCTAGTCCTGCCCCTCTCCCACCTATTACTGCAGATGGCATGTCAGCTAGGGATAAAGAAAAAAAAGGCAACTAATCATTACCCTCACAGTTAAAACATTCAGCTTAATTTTTGTTTGACAGCAAGACTAAGTATTTATTGAAAATGTTTTTTTAACTTGCAAATTCGCTTAAAATCACAAAAGTACAGTGCTTACAACAGCTATTGACTGAAATGAAACAGTTGAGTCATTTCATGTACCTTTATTTAAATTTTTACAAAGATAGACCAATAAGGCTTAATCTGGTTGATAACGTTTTACGTTTTCCTTTGAGGTCGCAACTATAAAAGATAAGAAAGGCTTAATAAAGTCAATTTTCAATCTGACACAAAATGCAGGGCTTAAGAGATTATTTGCATGTGCTTATTTTTTTCCCGTATTTTTTGTTTGTTTGATTTTTATCTGATCAGGGGGAAATTGGCTTGATGACATTTTTTTGCCAACTCATCCGTGGTTGTCTATTTTGTCTAACAAGCATTGTTTAAACTTGGGATTTAAAGATACGTTGCATTCAATCAACAAGCCAGTTGTTAATATCAAGGTACATCAAATAAAAAAGGCATCACAATAAAAACTAATTATGCAGTTTAAAGTCTTTTTTTGTTGCGATGCCCTGGACAGAGCTGGGGAGAGACCAGTATCTCTCAGTCTAATAGGAGCATAGATTACTATACAGCTCCCCGTCCAGCAACTACTACTGAGCACTGCTTAGACAGCTGGCTGAAAGGGGGTTTTCCTTGCTAAGCAAAAAAAAAAAATTTGGTAATTTCTGTTCATGAAAAACAAAATGGAAACAACCCAACACTCCTAAGATGGTAAACCTATTTCAAACTATTCTGCACTCAATAAGCAGATTTACTCTAAAGCTACGTTATTCAAAATGTAGATGCAATTCATGCAACTAAGTAGCTACAAAAATATAAACGAAAATATTATAGCTGTAATCATTTCAACGTTGGTTGCCTGTTTTATAAAACCAGATATGTTTTAGTAAATACCTTTAAAATTTTTACAGAATATTATTGAAACTCAAAATTATAATCATTTCCATAATCAAATACTGCTGTTAGGGCTTTATTTGAAGGATTTATTTAAATACAATTAGAGTCCTCTTTATAGTGAAACAGAAAGTACAGCTGTAAGTCGTTTAACGTGGAAGAGAATTAACACGTCAGGACTCAAATAAAAGAATATAAAAAAACAACAGTACTTTTTTCTTTAATTAAGCCTAAATATTTCACAATTATTACAAATGAATGGGGCAACACTATGCCGTTTCTTGTGTCAGTTTTTTTTAACCTGGATCAGGAAGTGGGTTTATCAATCAGCTGTTGAAACGACTCTTACATCAAAAATGCCTTCTTACATGTTCTAAGCCTCAACACTATGGTTTAAAAATGAATCAAGTATTATGTAAAGAATATATATAAAGCTTTTTCTAGTTCTTTTTAGTCTGGGTGGATTTTAAATGCATTTAAAGGTAAATATTTGTCCACATTCATAAAGCACAATACATTTCTCCAGGAATAAATGACATGACAGAGAGCATATTACCTGTTGTGGTTACTGATGAACTTTTTATTTCGGAATTTCCTCTGCCTCTGGTGGTTTGTGCTCTGGTTTGAAGGGAAGGTCGAAGCATATCCATGTTCGCACTCTGAAAACAAGAGAATCAACGGTGATAAATAACAGCAGATCAATGTGGAAAAGGCAGGCAAGAACCAGCTCTGGGAGGCCATTAAAGACCTTTAAAAGAATAAAGCATATCACCTCTGTCTCTTCTTTCTAAATACTCAGCCGCCTCCAATAACCGTTGGATATTAATAAGCTGGACAGCAGTCATTCTTCCCTGTCTTCTCTTGTCCTGCTCAGCGTGAAATGCTAGCTAAACGATTGCAGGACCGTTTTTTTTCTTCTTTTTTATGGAAGACAGCACTACATCAGCACTAACTGGGTAAATACGACTTAGTATTTATCTTAAATTTAAATGACAATTCATAAAGCCTTATTACCCGAGCTAGCAAGCTGCTACTGATACTAAAAACCCGTAGTTTTGGATTTTTGCTAGAAAAAGAATCCGTACACGTGTATTAAAATAACTGTTTTTCTATGAAACAGCATTTCATTTTGTCTTGTTACAAAAAAAGCATACAAAAAATTTAAAAATATATATCTCAAAGGGGGGTAGGAACCCAGCAAAAAAACGTCTGCTGCTGCTCGTTTCCTCTCTTGTCCTGTTTGTTTACCTAGCTGCTGAGCTGGGAGGCAGGAACTAAGGAGGGGAGGGGAAAGGGCTGCTTTAAACGCGGTGCACTATGGGACATTGAGTATTAAGGTGAATGGGATTGAAACGACTATTTGAGGCTACAAATCAGATTTTTTTTTTCTGGACCATTTCTTAGATTTTTTCAATTCATATAAAAACTAGGCAATGAGAGTTTGTCTATTATTTATTCTGTATTTCTAAATGACCATTAAAAAAACTCCCTAAAACAGACTCCACAAGTCCAAGGATAGAGCCAAACGTGCAATAATCTAAAAAAATAATAGATGCTGAATATATAAATGTTATTGTCTACAAATGAGAGATAGATGCATTAAAATAGGAACAGAATTGTATCTTTAGACATTTAGGGTAGTCACTAAGGTATAAATTGCATTGATAAGTGAAAAAGTATTATAAATCAAAATCTATAGTTTGTATTCTAATATGTATTTTATTAAACTTGAATATATAATTGGTTACTTATGTATGTTCAAATCTAGACTTTAATCAAATGTATCAAATAACTAAACATGAACCCAGTTACTGTTTTTGTATCGCATGGAAGCGTGTTTAGCCTATGAAACTTCTCTAAATGTCCATTTACAAAAGCAATATAAAATCAAAGAGACGTAATTATTACTGTTGTTTTCTCGATTAATTTGTATTTGTAGTGATGTTTAAGAACCGTCTGTCCAACCGAAGATATGACTAAGGTGGCGTTAAAGGAAAAGAACTATAAGTCCCAGACTTCTCCGCGGCAATGGGAGTGTATTCACCGACGGAAGCCATGCCCAGCAACACGTGACGTCAGAGACGAGCACAGGACTGATTGGTGGGGAACTTTGACGGACGAGGAGGGTTTAACAGGCAGCTGACCAACTGCAGAAGTGGTTTGCGCCATGTGGAAAGCAGCGCGGCACGCCCCCAAATAGCAGGAAGCAAACAATTGAGAGAGAGGAGCAGTTTCCAGCGATCTGATGAAGATTCCCACGTTACATGTGAAAAGTGCCCTTCTCATGCGCACGTTGTCAATCTTTCAGCGATAAAAGAAAATCAACTTTTGTAGACACCTGCATAAATGAAAAATCTTCTAAGATCCTCTTAATAAAACAAAAAAAAAAACATTCCCGACTCAATATGACAGCATCAATAGGACATCAATAGGATATATATATATATATATATATATATATATATATATATATATATATATATATATAATCGAAGCCATGGCCTCAATGCATGTAGAGATTTTCCATCTGCAAAAAGTCTCATAACTTATTCATAGTTGTATAAATGGTAACAAAATTGACATTTTTGCACATCTAATAGCTACAGCAATACATGTCAAATAAAATTCACATGCATCTATTGCGTATTTTCTGTTACATATGATCATTTTCTACCACAGAGTCTGCGAGGCAATGACATCATCCTAAACTGAGCCGAAGGACGCCGCAATGTGATCAGATTTTATTACATTTGCACACAGCTGAATCGCAATAAAACCTGCTTTAGGAGGAAAAAAATAAAGATCCTTGTCTTGCCTTTAGGGCAGCAACTACGCTGCCATATAAAAAACAACACGCATGCAGAAGTGTCTAAAAATAAATCAAACTGTTTTTCTCATTTCTAATTGCAATGCTCCAATCGCACGTATTACTCTACTGGAACATATAGAGGGTGCTTTTTGCAGACAGTGAGTTCAATGAACTCGGGCCTTTGTTGTCTGATTTTTTTTTTTTTTTTTTTTTTTTTTTTTTTTTTTTTTTTACAAAGAAGTCTATTTTTTCCTTCTGAAATCCAGAAAAAATGCAAAGGGATCAAAACGCAGCAAGGATGAACTCACTTCCGTCCTTGCGCTCGGAGCTCTCCAGAAACCTCGCAGCCTCCAGCAGGACCTGGACATTTTTCAGGAAAGTGATCTGCTCCATGTGGGATTCTTTGGTGTTGAAGACGTCATTAAAAGCGCAGCTGGACATGTCGAAATCCTGCTGATCCAACAGAGATGCTTCTGAGTCAAAGAAGAACTCCTCACTTTTCAAACTTCGTCTTTGCCTCTCAGTTTTGGCCATTTTTTTCTCTTTTTCTTTCTATCCCTCTGTAGACTTTCAGGGCTTTCTAATGCCGTGCGTGGCGCAGAAACGGTGCGGCTGTAGGAAGCGGCTGGGCTTGCTCTCGTTGGAGGGTTTCTCGTTTCTTTCTTTCTTATTTTATGAATGCAGGGTGTTTAATGTGGCCAGTGTCAGTGGATGCTGGCGCATGGGAAAGAGCAGGAGGGCGGGCCCTCAGTGTTTACGCAGTCTGCAGGGTCCCTGTGCCCGCCTCTCCATATAACCCCAGGAGCTTGAGAAATACATGACTTTGCTTTTCAGACATTTTCTACATTTTTCTCTTCTGGCGGTTCTAGAGCAAATGTACCAGGAGGCCGGGAGGGGGCCAGCGAGTTGTATATATATATATATATATATATATATATATATATATATATATATATATATATATATATATATATATATTATTCTTCAAGGCTGCACTTAAAAAAAAGAATGAAATTGTCCAGAGAGCTATTCTAAACGAAATTTCTTATTGTTTTACACTTGTGTAAATAAAANTTTAGCATATTATTCAAAGACAATATAGGGAATATATATATATATATATATATATATATATATATATATATATATATATTTACTATTCTTCAAGGCTGCACTTAAAAAAAAGAATGAAATTGTCCAGAGAGCTATTCTAAACGAAATTTCTTATTGTTTTACACTTGTGTAAATAAAATGACAAATAAATCTGTCTAAGTCTAAATATATTAAGAGAGCTGCGTAAGGTGAAATTTCCATTCAATTACGTTTCATTAAAATCATATCTCTTCCAACTGAAAATATTTATCTTTGGCTTGAAAAATTTTCATTTGGATGATCGTTAAAATCAAAATAGAACAGCAAAAAGCAACTCAAAAAAAGTTTAGCTATATAAATATCTAAAAGATCGAATAAAGCAAATATTTGGAATATATACACTCATAATTTAGGAATTTTATTGTAATTTGAGTTAAAATGACAGCTTTCTATAAAATCAGAGTTAGAAATCAAGATTATTAAGCTGTAAAAATTTGAGTGTTTTTTTAAGTGTTTTGAAAAAAACTGGGATCCTATTTCAACACCATTGAACCCTTATTATCACCTTATTGTTTTTAAATAATTAGTAAAACTGAATTTTTTAAGAAAAAAATGAAATAGAACCAAAGGACCTATAAGTAACCATGTCTGTTCCAGCGCATATCTTCATTAGATTTTCTTTTAGTATAATGTCTTCAGTACAGGGACCATAACAGGGGACAGGACAGGATCTACAGGGGCACTGGCCCCCGTTGGCCCCTGGCTAGAACCGCCCATAGGCTAACTTGGTTCTATTATGAGTCAGCAGATTTTAAACGTTTGTAAAGTCAAGAGTTACAGCGGATACAATTTTTTAGGCCAATAATTGATCTATAGCAAACAAATAATGCATTAATAAGATATCAGTTCAGTATTTTGCTATCTGGTGATATGCTTGGATGTAGTAAAGCTCTACTTATGAATGTAAATCTGTTGGAGTTGTTCTTGGCACTTAATTCTGAGTGCTAGATTAATGAAAAATATAGGATTGTTTCTCAAAATAATATTCATACAGCACACAAAAGTCAAAAAAACAAAAGTCATTCCTTGTGTTTATTCTAAAGGTATCTGGTTGCTAGAGATTTAATGAAAAAATCTGAATTTAGGATTTTGTGTTCGGAATTTTTTGTTGACATTGTTGTTATAGAGTAGTTGACTGTTTTGTTTCTCAATTTCTCTATTTCTGTTGTGTAGAAGCAAACTTCTAGGGTGTTGTCTTGTATTCTCTTTACTTCTTTTTACCTAGATTCATTTTGACTTTTAATTCCATTTCTCTTGCTTTCTTCATTCCTTTAGCTCCATGTCCAGTGCATCTGATAGAGCCTCAAAGCAATTTCTGCTAAAGTTTTTATTAATGCATAGGCTTAATTCAAGCAAAGAATTGTGAAAGTAAACTTGTAAGACTTGTTCTTGGCATTCAAAAATTTTGAGTTATACACTGATGGTCAGGACTTGTAAAGACGTTTTTTTCCCCAAAAAAGATAATATCAGTACAGCATCTAAAGGCATTTTTTAATCATATAAAACATTCTTCCATATCAGATCCCCACTGCAGTAAAATATTACTCTATATTGCTTTATTTAATTTATCATTTTTTTCTGAGAGGGACTAATGAATATGTAGCACCCTGTATATATGATAATGTCCTTGTGTCTGATCTATAGTAAAAAGTAGTTTAAACCTAAGTCTTTCTATATAAAACCATGTAGGCTATCTACATTTAGTTTCAATATAGTTTTGAGTTCATGTAAACAACATATGGCTTCTTAAATGCGAGATAAGATATATCTGTAAAGCAGGGTGGGAACCGGGTTTTATTGTATATTCCTAAGGGTCATATTTTACAGTATGAGCAGCAGCAGCTGCAGGCTGTTGTTAATACTGATTGAAACGACTCATTTGTGCAGACTGAAGCCATACATTATTATCTCCACTGTGATGTTCTTTCCTTTCCACAATAGTATAAGATCAGAGTTATATGTTGGCAGTTTAAGTTGGTATTTTTATGTTTTTGATCCATTGGTCTTTTAGGATTTCCCCTTCATAGAAAAGACTAAGCCGTGAAAGTGGGGCGACAAAGAGGAGCGGGGAGATCTCCCCGTAGCATCAGATGCACCTGTATGCAATAGAAAAGGTAACTCAGAGGTCCGTTTGTTTTTTTTCTTGATCTCGTGCCTTTTCCAGCAGACCTTTTGATGCACCGGGGTCCGTTTTGCCACAGAGCGTGTTGAGGCAGAGGTCTGTATTAAGTCCTGACAGCCCACCCTAACCACCTCTCCACCCACTCCTCCCCCACTTGCCACTTCAAAGGGGGCCGGCAGCAGCCCATATTTGTTTGATGTAAAGTTCACAGAAACAGAAACTTTCAAGTCCAGCGCAAGGGGAATATCTGAAGGTCCCCCCTCCTCCTCCTTTGCTGCCCCTTCACCTCCAAAGCATCCGTGAGGGGCGGCTGTAGAGGAAGGCAACCCCTTTGACTTGGCCCATTTTTATACTGTAAAAGCCGCCCGAGAAGACACATGTCCAAAATGGAGGATTTTGATAAGCACTTGACTGCAGTTTCTTTGGGATTTTGGCTCAGAAATCGAAGGCTTGTAGGTGGCGATATTTAGACTACTTGTCCCCCAGCTGTAGTGCATGCTATCTTAGATATCTCATATAGCAAATTGAAGGTGTGAGAAACTTAGGAAATCTGACTACAGCAATTTCTGTTCAGCCTGTGAGTTATCTGAAAGGCTACAGAGAGAATTAAGAAATGTTGCTGTCATGTGTCTCAAAAGGCAAATACTGGTAACAGAGGAAAGGCTAATATTTATGAGAGACTAGTACTTTGGGTATGCATGTCCTACAAGCAGAAAAGTCAAGTCAAACTATTCCTAACCTAAGAATCACTCAGTTTAAAGCCCATATTATGATCATCAGTGCTTCTGTCAAAGTGTAATGAAGCAGCTTAAAAATCTAAAACAAAAACAAAAGCAGAGGACAAACAACAGGTAAAGGAGTTGGTCTTTCAAGTTTGGTGCATATCACCTCATTTGATAGGTAAGAAGAAAAATAAACATTTGAATGCTATTGTCATTCAAAATAGAATTAAATATTCAACAGAGCGACTATTACTCAATACCTAAGCTGGAATCGTTGCAATGTAAAAAGGAAATCCCCAATAATAAACAGCAAGAGTCCAAGACTAGATAATGTCTCCAAAAAAAACTTCTTTGAAATTGAAATGAACTATAAAGTTTATATAGTATAAATTAAAACATTAGATAAAAGTTGTATACTATAGAAATACTAAATATAAAGGTTCCTGTTTACAAATGCAAATTTGGGAGACAATCCGATCTGTACAAGCTTTGAAAAAAAGTCCCTGTCCACACAAAGATGGATGTATCTGATGTGGTCAGATTGGCAGTCCAGCCCAGACAAAGTGGTTCCAAAGGAGTCCTGCTTGGTTCCCTGAACTGTAAAAGAAAAATGTCATAAAATCATGAGCTTGTTGGAAAAGCAAAAACATCCATTTTGATTTTGAGCCCATTGGAATCATTTTCAAACTAAAAGCAACAAAAAACAAAAGAACATACTATACTTAATGCAGTTGTCAACAGTCTGATGTAAAACTCCTACAGTCTTCTACATCCTTGGATGAGGGAAAGAGATAAAGGCATCGGATTGTTTTTTACACCAGGGTAGTAATGGCAATGATTGGTTCAGAGTTTTTACAGGCTTGCAGCTCTCACAGACATCTGATTTTTTTTTCTTTTTCGGTTCCTTCTTCTGAATGCATAAGGTGTCATGATTACAGCCCCGGTAGTTTATCTGATTACTCTTTTCATTCACCTGCTGTACCCTCCCTGCTCTCTAATTATAACTGATCTTATTCACCTGCTCTCTCTGCTATATATGCGGTTCAGCCCAGCTATCAGGGCAGATCATTCTGTCATAAAACTGGACAGATGGACCCAGTATTCCAGGTGAGTCAAACAGTGGGAAGTTTCAGAACGCTTAATGACAAAAATAATAAAACGGAACAGAAACACAAGCTGCTGTGGATCAGCGGACCTGTAGCAGCTGCAGGGGTAAGGCAGAGCATCGCTCATCAATGGCACTCTGGATGTGGGAGAAGCACAGCTACGTGACCATGATAATTTCACACAAGATGATTATCCGTGTGAGTCACTTACGTGGTTTGATAGTTCAGTCCATCCTCTCATCAAAGGCAGGATCAGCCGATGTACGGCCAAGGAGATGCGGCGCTGACCCTTCCAGAGCATACTGATGCAGCAGCCGCAGTTTACAGACAGGAGACTGATCCAGTTCTGGGAAAACAGATCAGACAGAACAGTTCTGGGAGTTCTACATAGCCTGAACAGGGGTTCCGATCCAAATAGGAACAGACAGATCCAGGGTTCCAGGAACCCACAGAGCGTTCAGGCAGGTTCAGAGTTCCATGAGCCCAGCAGCGGGCTCAGACTGACACAGACAGATGGATACAGGCAGGCTCAGTGGTTGAGACGAACAGAGACAAGACTTGGTACAAGGATAAATGTCGAACTTTAAACTGTACTCCACTTTGGAGCCAGGAATACAGGAATCAAAACATGCCTCCCCTGCGTTCCAGACCAAAACCCTGAGGGCTCAGTTGAGAGTGGAGAAGAGCCAGGAAACGATCAGGAGACAATAGACAAACACCAAACCCTCTTAGTCCACTGGCCTCCAAGAGTCAGGACATGACCCAGGAACTTAAGTAAAGCTTGAAAACAAACATGAACAACTGACACAAATACATAACACAAATAAACAAAGAATAATGATCTGGCCTTGATTGGGCTGAACGGAATAGAGGGAGCAGGTGAATAAGATTGATGATAGTTAGAGAGTGGGGAGGGTACAGCAGGTGAATGAAGTGAGTAATCAGATCAGCTACAGGGGCTGCGATCATGACATAAGGTATTGGCTACTCTCAGGATGGAAGGACCATTTCACTCAATATAAAAAAAAGTGTTTCTGAACAGGATTACCAACCCTAATTTTAAAAAACAAGAGACAGAAAAACAAATCAGCTCTGATGTAGCAAACTTTTACCTCACATGACTGATCAGCTGTTTCTGCTGTCGTTAACTTCCTGAATCTTCCTAAAAAGCAAGTCACCATTATTAACTGACACGTTAATGTAAGAAAAACTTCCCTGATTGCAACACATTCATTAAAACTTCCCTCCATTACTGATCAGTGGTGCTAGATTGCAGCATCTACTTAATGTTTATTACAGCCATGCTTGACGATGTCATATTGACGACCACGTATGAGGACATTTCACTTTGCGTTGCCTATTTGATTCTCATCAAACCAAATGGAAACACTGCATTTTATTTTTTCTAACTTTTATGAGTCTGCTTAAAATTCACATTTCAGTTGGATTGAGATACGGCTATTATCGGTCAATTTCCGAAGTCCACCAATTGTTATGGTTCTTATTTGTTGACTCTGAGTTTTCTGTTATCAGTTGTTTTGTTATTTTCCATGATCTTCAAGCATTCTTTAGTTACTCTCTGTTGCCCCCTTGTGATTGTTTTCTTTTCCCTTGGATTCCCTCTTGCCAGTTCCACCCACACCTGCTCCCCATTCAGCTCGTTAGTCCATCCTTTTGTTTGGTTGTCCTTAAATACTCCACCTCTGCAGTCTCTCAGTGCTGGTTCCTTCTTGTTGCTGTGTTGTCTACTCTGCTCGTCTCTCCCCGGCTCCTCAGACTCGTCTTTACCCTGATGTCTCCATGATTTTGGTTTGTTTTATATTTTGAGTTGGATTTCTGGATTTCTGCCTCTGCTGCTTTTTGGTCTACAATTAAACCTTTCAGAACACATCCCTGCTTCACTTGTCTCTGCATCTGGGTCCTCAAAGCAACCTCACCACCCATTGTTGACACCAATATAACCCATATAAAATAATTGTTTTAGAGACAAACTAGTAAGGATCATGGTTGCAGTGCTAGCGGGTCACATGAACCCAGATAATGCACAAGTCTGTCATAGGAGAAGGGCTGAAGTAAAATGATTAGTAGTGAAAATGTTTTTGAAAGTTTTAGAAACAGATCGCTGAAGTGCTATTTACACTAAGAGCTCAGGATTACATAGACTTTGTAAATAGGTCTAGGGTAAAAATATACTTTTCTGTCATCAGCCAGTTGAATTTTAAAATATTGTCATATTGGATATGAGCCAAAACTTAAATTTCATGCTTCCCTAGATTACATGGTAAATGGCCTGTACTTGTATAGTGCTTTTTCAAGCCAGAGGACTTGACCAAAGTGCTTTACACTACATTCAGTCATTCAGCCATTCATTCACACACTAATGTTGTCATGCTACATTGTAGCTACCCTGGGACTCACAGAAGTGAGGCTGGCATACGCCGGCACCACCTGGCCATCTGACCACCATCAGTAGGTAATGCAGGTGAGGTGTCTAGCCCAAGGACACAAGGATATTGAAAACCGGAGCTTGACCGACAACCCTCCAGTTGCAGAGCAAACTCCTCCTTCATCCAACGCCACTGTAGATATCTATCGGATTTGTTATTTTTTTTTATATTCCAGCATTAATAAAACCAAAATTACCTCCAAGTAGGAACATTCATTTAGTTGGCCCTTATGCAAATTTCCACAGATTTTGTTTTGCAGAGAGTAATGCGTCATCGCTGAGTCAGCTCCATTCTAAGAGTCTCAGCAGGCAGGGGCCATATTAGCATGCAACAAAATGAAACTCTCAAATCTTTTAGAGACACTAACAAACAGAGGGTAGACATACTGCCACATTAAAATCTTTGGTATAATGGTTTTCTATCACCGATTATTGCTTTCCTGGAAAACTCGCTGACATTTTCATAAATGTCACCAATTTACATCATCCTCAGAGGACCACTTCAGCAGGAGTTGTTGCTCATCGGTAATTACGAAACATCCACTGAGTGAAATTCTGCACTCAGGGTGGGAGAGTGGGAGTGAAATGGAAACAAACAAACAAGAAATATAGGCAGCCTGATTTAAAGACAAAGAAAACTATACATAACGATTTAAAGCAAAAGAAAATACTAAAGCTGAATGTGAAATATATTAAAATGCTTATACAATCAGCATTTATTGGAGGAATTAAAGCATATTTAAGGGTTTAATTGGCCTAGTCAAAGCCCAGACCTAAATCTAAGCTATAACAAGTCTTGAAATGGTTCGAAAAGACACTCTCAATCCAGTCTGTCTGACTCAAGGCATCCGCTTTATTTGCAGTCAAAAGTGTTTCAACAAAGTAATTACATAAGTCTGGTTGGATAAAAAAGCACACCAAAAGTAAAAATAAATTAAAAAACACTCGCTTCCACATCCATTAACTGATTGGGTTGGCCAATCTCATAACTATTTAGTAAAACAATAAAAAGTTTGTGAAAGTAATAAGTAAGAGTATGAACACATTTGAAGGTTTATAGGTAACGAGAATCAACACACATTTCAAGCAGTAGCTCTAGAGAAGCACTGACCTATATGACCTCCAAGAAACTTTCTTTTTGTTTCTCACCCATGTGGTCAGCAGAGAGATTGTTAGCCTTCGTGTCCTCTTCTCTACAAGAACAATAGGTGTTTGCTCTCCATGGGAGGTTAGGCACCAAACACCAAACACAAGTCATGCCGTTTTCCCTTGACGGATCAATTACTGTAATTGATAGCTTACATGTGAACCTGTTGCTGTGGTTTGCTACCTTAACATACACAACACCACAAATCCCTGTCTTTATTGTTCTGCAGCAAAAAAAGAAAAGACCCTAAATCTGTGCGCTTCATCTTTACAAAACGGACACCGCAAACAGATGCTGAGACAGCACAGGTGCCTGTTTTTAATTGGTGCCTGTTTAAAAACAACATCAATCACCCAGAACGTATGAGAAAAACGGCTGTGGGAAAGTGACAAAGCATTTTGTTTTCGGTCAGAGCCTCTACTGGTGACCCCCTGTTGACACTGCGGGCTGCACTACTGTCAGGGTGCCTGTTTTCTCAAGGGCCACACGCTGTGTGGGTCTCTGCTTTGTCAGGGCTTTTCTGGCTGCGATACTTATCTGTCTTCCATCAAGATTGCAGCGGAGCTTTTCTTTTGTTTGGCACAAACTCAGCAGTCGCTAGGGGGAAATGCTCTCTGGGTATTATCTCTATTCCAGGATATTCTGCAGCCTTTCCTTGTGATACAGTATCAAAACAGCACATTATACAGCTGCACCCCACCCTGTCTCTGAAATCAGCAATGCTGATGCAGCTATAACTGTGACGCTCTGTCTCAATTCTCACTTCCTGTCTCAGCGGCCTCAGCAGAGCATATTTTCACCACTCTTCAAACCACTCTTGTGTCCAGCATGCCTCCCCTCCACCCAGCAAATATCCTGAAGAAAAGATATAAACCTGCTACCCCTCCCCAAGGCGACTGCCTTTTGGTTCTTGCCATTGTTTGCCTGTGTTCCCATGGACTAGCATCTGGAGACAATGGCTAAACTGGGACAGAGGAATCTAGGAGCACACATACTCAGAGGCATATAGATACTAGAGAGAAGAGAATAAATATTTGACCCCTTGCAGACTTGTTCTGTTTTTACTTGGAACTCTAATAAGCCAAACTAAGTCATTAACAACAAGATAAAACTTGTTATAACGCTTAACCTTCAAAGGAAATGATGTCCCACAAATTGATGATGTTACAGGCTTAGGACACGCAGCAATGGGATGAAATGTCTTTTATGTAGGGAAGAGGAGGCCCGCTGATCCTCTCTGCTGTTCTCACCTCTCTTCTCACTTTCTTGCAGTCTGTGGTGCTGCAGCCTCCGCTCCACACAGTGAGACAGCTGGTCAGAACGCTCTCTATGGTGCTTCTGTAGAGTGCTTCTTGTCATCGCTACGGTTGTAAAAGAGGCTGTAGTGGCCAAATACTAAAAATAGAGAGTATGAGGGTCCACAACAGGGAAACTGGAATGCTATTAACTTGGTGATTGGTTCACTCCAACGTTCTGGTTCAGGGTTCTAAACTCAGAGATATAAAGTATACATGTACCAAGATGTACTGTTTGGACCAATAGGGAAAAACTGCAGTAGCCACATTTTAAACCATAGGGGTCAACGCTATAACAGGTTAAGATTATTTTTTCAGAGCTCAACAGGTTTACATAAAAGTTTTAAAATGTGCACAATTAGCATTATTACGGCCCCAATGGGCTACACGCCCAAAATTCACTGCTCCCTGAACTTCAGCCAGCTCCTTTGTTTCCTGTCTTTCATGACTGGACAAACTGATTATTCCAGGTGTTTTTGGCCATTCTCGTCATGGTTACTTAGGCCGGACACACTTGGATTAATCAGTTTGTTCAGTCATGAAAGACAGAAACAAAGGAGCTGACTGAAGTTCAGGAAGTAGTGAAGTGGGGCATATAGCCCATTGATAGAGTTTATCTGCAAAAAAGTTGATGTAGAGTTGCTGCTTAAGCTCAGTGTTGATGGTATATAATGACAAGAGACTGGTTAAAAGTATACACATTAAGATCCTAGGTTTGTCTTGATAATATTACACAAAAACACACTCTGTCAGACACACAGGTAATAGTGTGGGAAACACGCAAATCAAACATCCTCTCCCAGCAGGACCATCTTATGAGACACCAATTAGAAAATACTCCGGATGCTGAGGCTGTCATTTGTCCACAGGGGCTTCAGACTGCTGTCTCTGTGTTTGTCTGCTGCTCTGCTGGAGGTGTGGCACCTAACTCCCCATCAATATTAAAACAACCGTCCGTTAAAGTCACCCGCCCACGTCTCTGATGTGGGACATTGCCAAATTAGCCAGGAAGGCTTTGGGGCAGTATGCGTCCTCTGCAAATTAAAGGGTAGGGAGAGCGGGTGGCTGTATGTTATGGGAGGCTCTTTTAAGATGACCTGAGACTGGTTGGGGGGAGAAGAGATGTCATGAGAAACTTTTCTCGTCACAGTGGTCAAAGAGCTATCACAGAGGTGGTGAAGACTTATTAGGCCAAATATTTTAGACAATCCTTCTTTTCCCAAAGACTTGAACATTGGTTCTAGTGTATCCTTTGTGGCCTGAGCCATCTTATGAATCAATATGGGTCTAAACAGACTGTTCAGATGAAAGAAAGAGGTAAAAACTGTGATTAAAGTTATCCTTTCTATGACAAAAAAAAAAAAAAATACTTCTAAGATATTTTTCAGATGTGAATGTGGCTGCGTTAAACTCTAATATCTGTTGGGTTGTATAAGATATTGGTAACTTGTAAAAAGTCCTTCAGTGTTTTGTGGAGATGTTGATTTCAGCGGTGAGGCTTACTCTACCCAGAAAAAAAGCCTTAATTCTGACCTTTCATTTTTCAAGTCCCTGTGATGGAAGTTAAAAACAGCTATTATTTAATCTGATGATATCTGATGGTAAATATTTGGTTCTTGTTAATATGTCATTTCTGACTTAGCAAACTTGTTCGGCTAAGATTAAAAAGATAGAATGGAAAATTATGTATTACTTTAACGTCTTACTCAAGCTTGAGAGTATGATGGGAATATATATATATATATATATAAAGGTAACAGAAGTAGATGGAAATATATATGTTTACTATGAATAAGCAGTGGGGTGTGATTTCATAAGTTTTCTTCTTCCCACTCCCCTTTAGGCCTGTTTTGTGTTGTTTTTTTTTTGTTACTTAATACTATGAGTCATGACTTTAAATTGATAAAGTGGCATTCACTTGTTTTTTCCAGGCATATAATTGCCTGAAATTAATAATAAATAAAAATAGATAAAAAGTAATACAGTTTCTTATGTATTACCAGAATTTCCCCATTGTGGGACAATAAAGGGATATTCTATTAATTTCTCTTCTATCTTTAACACATGACTGTGATCAATGCATAACTGTAGGGCTTCTTAAGGGAATAGGTAAACAGAAATCAGTAAAATGTTATATCCCATTT
The DNA here is from genome assembly GCF_000732505.1 of Cyprinodon variegatus. Classification (NCBI taxonomy): domain Eukaryota; kingdom Metazoa; phylum Chordata; class Actinopteri; order Cyprinodontiformes; family Cyprinodontidae; genus Cyprinodon; species Cyprinodon variegatus. The sequence goes on along the minus strand of NW_015150527.1, from coordinate 776,536 downwards.
ATAGTTTGCTGTTTCACAATTCTGTGATTCACACTATCATGAAAGGTAGAGGTTACAGCAGTTTGCTAAGGTGAGAGTAGGAACAGCTAGTGAAAGCAAGACAGTCCAAATTCAAAACCATTTAATCATGGCGTTCTCAGTACCTGGTCCTTTGAAGGATGCATTTGGAAACAGCTCCTTTATTAATGTTTTAAACATTTATTTTAAAGAAGAATGGAGTTCTTGAGTTGCTTTGCTGTTCAAAGTTTTTTGCAGACTACAAATAGTCGGTTACATAAGCTTTGAGCAGAAGGTCTGGATTTGTACATTTTTATTGGAAACAAAATCTTGTGGACTTTGCAGAAAAAGAAACTGCTATGATGAAAGATATACAATAATTTGTGAGGACAGCATGGTAGCTGGCTAACCAATATCTGCTGAGGTCAATGTTGGAAAACCTCTGTAGAAAAAAAAAAAGATTTTAACAACTCTCACACCCAAGGTAGACATCAAGCTTGCTCCCAGCATAATGACTGTTCATAGCTCATGTTTCACTTAGAGAGAAATATGTAACAATGTTCGGCAGATCAAAGCTTTACAAAAACAATAGTCGGAAGGTGGCCATAAAATTGTCATCACTGCATTAATATATCACAACAGATAAAAATTTAAACCGATCTGTTTATTCAAACCAAAATTATTAATAAAGTGGTGTATGTGCTTAAAAGTTCATTGTTTTAAAATCTTCCCCGGAAAAAGGAGATGATATTGCTTCAAGAATTTCCAGGACTTGCGGTTTTGGTACAAAAAAGTATTCATTATCACCTTCAACAACAGCCACTGTAAAGCAAAGTTTTTTTTACTCAATATTTAGCTATAGAGGCATGCTGTGAACGTTGATATTGCTTTCATTTTTCTTGTGGCCGTGACTGGCTTCAGAGCCCTGGAGACCACAGATGATGGTGACTCAGAGGAGCCAAAGCAGAGGTAAAAGAGAGCAGCCAGAGGGTAGGAAGAAAGCGAGTATACATGTCAGGAGATGCTGTGGGAATGCTGCCTCTGTCATTTTCACACTGGCTTCCTGTTGTCACTGCTCCCATTTCCTGTCCCAGAGGAACTCCCGTGTTCAGTAGCTAACACACCCAACATTTCTCCTTACAGTCTGTGTTTTTACAGCCTATAGAATGGAGAGCCGGGTTTTATTTTTGGGTTGATACCTGGGAAAGAAAAAGACCAAGGTTGTATTGATTGCTAATATCACATGTAACTTAAAAATCACAGATTAAATCCTATAGGATTTTTGTGAGCTCTAACTGAACATACAATGAATTTTTTTGGTTACAAGAATTTAGTAATCTGACAGTTTCAGCAAACAGAATCAGACACCTTTATTTCATCTTGTCTTTGTGCACCTTCTTCTTTCTTGACAGACACTTCAATCTTTTTGCTTCTCCCCTTCATGTCTCACTCCTTCCCCACTGCTTCTAACCCAGCTCCTGTGAACATCTTCCTCTCACATACCCCTCCATTCTCCCCTTGTGGTTTTCTGTTGTGTGTCTGCAGGGTTTCTGAGAAGGGGGGTTGGCAGCATGGCTGGGATGCTGCCTGTGAGAGAAGTAGTAACCTTTCTTTGGGTCTTAGTGGATTTCATTATTTTCATTCTTAGGAGACCTCCACCATGCCAATCCCATTAGGATAAGACAGGGCCCAGCGGGATGGGGCATGCTGCCTGGAGGTGATGGGTGTCTATGTTTGTGTGTATGGGAGGGGAGAGGGGGTGTAAGACAGAATAAAAGATTAAACTTAAACATTAGCTGTTTCAAACAGCTTGTCAAGGGTTTTACATTTTAAGGGCTATCAGTTGTTCAGCCAGTTCAGTCGACTTGCTTTACACATACAATATCTAACCTATTCATTTTCAAACCCACGAAGCAACGCACTTAAAAATGATTTTAGAAATTTACTTCTAAGCCCTGTTTTTAATAAGGTATATATTTAAAATGCTACTAAATCATTATTTTTAAAACTTTTTCCAAAATATAAAAAATCTGAATTTAGACAGACAGAAAGAAGATTAGCTCATTTAATTTGAGAATAAAAAGTCAAACTATTTACATGTGTGCCCATATCTAGCAGGTGCAAATGTTTTCAGATTTTTTAGACAAGCATTTCTCATCTACTTGCTTGGTGTGCATATTTGCTTTGTGGTTAAAAAATAAATACATCTAAAAAGTCCCCAAAGTTTTTAGCCTTGTAAAACATCAAACTTCTTGTCGTTGTTTAATCAAGAAACCTGCCACACTTCCTGTTGTTTTGCTATATATATATAGCAGGGATTAGTATTTTTAACATGTGGTAATTAATATAATTCAAATGCTGCAAAAGTATATTTTAAATACATATCTACTTTTATTAATCTGTTAAAATCCTTTGAACACATTGTTTCATATATTTTTCATTATTAGATCCACACCAAAAGGCCAATTGTAATCCATCCATTTTCTCCTGCTTCATCAGTCACGGTCTTGGTGGGGCCAGTGCCTATCTACAGCAGACTATGGGCAAAAGGCGGGATACACCCTGGACAGGTCACTAGTTCATCGCAGGGCAATAAAGAGACATACAACCATGCACACACACACCTACAGTAAGGACAATTTAGAGGGAGCAATTCTCCTAACACGGCTCTTTTCGATTATGGGAGGAAGCAGGGGGACCCAGAGAAGACAGGATGCACAGGATGTCACGGTCTTGGTTCTGTTAAGTTTTCTTTACGTTTTCAGTTTCACATTGATCCTCATGTTTTTCTTCGTTTATTAGTTTTATTGGTTTAATTCCTATTTTGCTGTGTTTTCTGGATATATTTGAGTTCTTAGGTTTTTTTTACTTGCCCTCTGTTGCCCCCTTGTGTTGGTCTCCTTTTCCCTAGCTCCTTTCTAGAAGCCTCTTTTCACACCTGCTCCTAATCAGTCCTGTCTTTGTTCCGTCTCCCATATATACTCTTCCTGTGCAATTCCTCAGTGCTGGTTCCTCGTCTTTTCCTGGCTCCTCATACTTTTTTCCCCTGATGTCTCTATGGTTCTGGTTTTCTCTGCCCTTTTATGTTGGATTTTTGGATTGCTACTTCAGTTGCCTGTGAGTACTAAATTAAATCTTCAAGAACTTGCCTCTGCCTCCTCGCCTCTGCATTTAGATCCTCAAACCTCAACCAAACCCTGTCACAGGGAGACATGCAAACTCGATGCAGAAAGAACCTCGGTCAGGAATCAAACCCAGAACCTTCTTGCAGCAAGGCAGCAGTGCTACAAAATGAACCACAATACAGCTTACTAGTTGTTTTTTAAATGTTTATTATTTTATCAACGGAATGGTGGCCAAACATTTTTAAAAATAGGCCTATTTTATAGGAAATGAGAATGGGACTGGCCAAACACTTCCACAGTGAATGGTAAAATAAGATGCAAAACATACGCCACAGAGATCTAAAATCCATATCAAGAAAAAAGTCTCCTGGAGCTGTCTCCTAGAACCAAAAGGTGTCAAGGCTCAGAACAGAGGACCCAATATTTATTTCAAAATGCGTTTATCTAAAATTGTGGATTCACAGTGGGCAGCTTGGGTGTCTAAGGCAGGAATCTCTGCAGGAGGAAAACACATATTAGGGACCATGTTCACCTGGCAGAGGAAGATTATGTGTGAGTCACTAACCTGGTCTTAAAGTTCAGTCCGTGCCAAGAGAAGGAGGTGGAGTTCAGCTGAACAGCTGCCAACACATAGAGGTGAACCTTGAAGACTACAGAACTTGAAGGAGGTCAGATCAAAGTAGACGAAGAGATGCAGGTTCACAGGAGTCGAGGCCAGAAGATCAGAGAGCCAAAGTGGCACCAAAGGGAAATCCAAGTCCATGTCAGCAAGCAGTTCATGGTTCGGAAAACAGGCAGAATCCAGCAGGAGTCCAAAGACAGGTTAGGCAAACGCTGATAAGAATGGGAACAAGCAGGTTCAGAGGTCCACAGAACGGGTCAGGATCAGGCAATCAGAACACAACCAGGAACACTTGAGAACTCTTACCAAAGGCTAGAATAATCTGGCACTGATTTGTGGAAGAAGGCAGGTTAAATAGAGACTGGTGCAGGTGACACAGGTAATGAGAAACTGGATAGAATGAACCATCAGGCCAGTCATCAGCACCAACATCGTGACAAAAGGAAGTCAGCCACGTGGGGTCATAGTGGGATGTTTTCCATTTTTCTCAACAGGTAACAAGCTATTCTCACCACAGGAAAGCTATTATAATAGTGTTTCATTCAAATATTTATTGATGGAACATATGATGAGGAAGGGAGCAGCCACAAAAAAATCACTGAACCTTTGACTCAAACTGGTGTGGCTCAAGGCTGCTGCCATCCTCCACAGAACCTGCTTCTCATTTCCTTTATTTTATCTATGATGATGACAGGAAAAGAAAAACAACTGCTTGGTTTCAAAACTAGCATGTTTGTGTACCTGAAAACTGTCAGTTTGCAACCTTAAAATATGTGGTCAAATGTTAAGATCATCAAAAACCAGTCTCTGGAGGACAGGAAGCATTTTTTTTTTACTTTTGACCTCATTGACTAGAAATAATTATTAATTAAAGTATTATCGGAAATAAGGTCTTAGGGTTGTGGCTTTTCAATCTCCAATCCGATTTTCCGATTTGTCAGTGACAGGGAATATACATATATTGAGGCTCCAACTATGTAGGGTGAGCAGATTTCGATCTGTGCAGGTTTTTTTCACTTCTTTTTCTGTGCATCACAAAGTAAAACAATGCCCTGCATTCAACTGGTCTGATTATGAAGAGTTATAAAAAAGTAAAACTAAATCAAAACAGCCAGCACAGCTACAAAGTGAAGTTCCACTTCACAAGTCTGTGCAGCAACCAGAAGAGAGAGATCACTTTTATAGGTATATACCAAACATATAACAGAAACTATTTTTAAAGAAAGGAAAACACAGCTGTGGGATGGTTTATAAAGGTACTGGGTGAGGCAGTGAGAGGTGATTCTCAAGGAGAGAGCTGTAAAATTTGTTGAATATTTTTTAAAATTTTATTTTATTTAAGGGGGGATAGTGATGAGCTGCACTTACCTCCATTTTTTGCCCCTCATTGTTTTTGAAATGCTCAAAGAGGATCACCATTTTACTTTATCTGTTTTATGTCCTCCTGAACTACTATCTTGGGTAAAGTTTTCAGGGTTTTTGTAAATGTTTAATTGACTGTTTACGTACAAGTCTGCCCCGCCTGCTTTTTATAAACTGTGCGACTCCAAAACATGGCTTCCGATGCCATTTACAGATTTTATTTTGTATTTTCCCCCAAAGCAGATTTGTTTTTCTTTGTATCCGCATCTCTCTTCCTGTCAGACCCATGAAAGTGCTGCAGATTTTTTGCGTAGTCTGACCAAAAAAGACCTGTAGTCTATCTCAGTAGGAGCTACGTAAGCCCCCTTGCAGAAATTGTGTCCGGTGTGATCATTCCATTACACTCTTAATGAGCACTAAACGCCACAACCTTTTATGACACAATTTTCTGTCAGACCGGACGCAAGATTTTCCCCTATTTTGACCTGCTCCAAAGGGGTATGTACAGTGCGTTGTAGGAATTCTGTCCACATAGAAGCCACATGGAGGGGTGTGGAAGCTAAACATTATGGGATTTGGTAACATGGACCTAGTGAATATGTCAAGCATAAATCAGGCTTTATTGAACAAGAACAATACTGCAATCTTCATTAAAGTTGCATTTATTAATCATTGCAAGGGGAAAAGATATAGCCTTTGCCAATGTTCTGTCTGTTTTGATCATGCAAAGGATCCCACTAATTACTTAACACCAACTGAGTTTGGAGGGATTCAACTCCAGTTGCTGTCCAGTTGCTGTCCTCCCATGCTGTTGTTGTTCGTGTTTGGTTTGCCCAGATGTCTCCATAGTTCTGGTTTGCTTTTCATTATTAGTTGGATTTTTGGTTTCCTGCCTTTGTTTACTGTTTTTGCCCCATTAAACTGCAAGAAATCTCCTCAGCCTCTCTGCCTCTGCATTTGGGTCCTCTATGGAAGTAAATATGTGCCATCAGAATTTGAATAAAAAATACCTCTGAAATTTGAATGTTGTATATTAGTGCTTACTTTTTCAGTATTAAAAAAAAAACAGAAAATATTTTTAAACTAAAAAAAATTCAATGTCATTATTTGTACA
>NW_015150527.1:758025-770171 GCF_000732505.1 Cyprinodon variegatus | reverse complement strand
TTCAGAAATGACTCAGTATAGACCTCAGGATCAAAAGTTAACTAAAGATGTCTGCTCTTCATCAAACCACGTGGAAAAGCTCAAGCCTCTGAATCTGTCGCTATAAAATATCTGGGTGTTAAAAAAATGTCAGAGCTTTACCAGATTTTCTGATAGTCATCTTAGGCCAGCACTCAACACATGAACACATTACTGTAGCCCCACTTATAAACTTATTCCACTTATTTCACTGTCCATCTTTTACACTCTCACTCATACAAGATTCCAGCTGTTTCTAATGGAACAGAACAAAGTGATGTTGAATTCCTGATCTAAACATACAGTTCTTTTAGGTGCATCTTTTAGGTGTGGCAGAGAGTCATATTTGTATATGTCACCATTCATATAGCTGATCTACATTGGCTCTAAACATATAATCTCACACATACAGCTTACCTTCAGATTTTCTTTTATAAATCTTAGACAACCTTGGAGTTCCAATGGATCAAATATAAAATTGACTCATCTGCAGCCATAGAACATGTGAACAACCATAACTTCTTAAATTTGCACTCATTTGATCATCAGTTTACATCACTTTAAAACCTGAGCTCAGAGAACAGGTAGTGAACACCACTTCCAGCAAGAAGAGTGGATCTGACCCAAATTTTGAACCATTTTCGCTGGAGCTGAGCTTTGTCTGATTGAAGGTGTGCAGAGAAAGAAAGACAGTGACTGTGCATACAGTAGCTCCCACAGTCACTGCAGCACTTGCTTAGCTGTAAAGGCTGTCCAATGCTGCTTGGAGCTTTAGTTTAGATCTTTTGCGGGGATGAAATTCATGCAAGGAACTTTTAGAGGAACTTAGTCTTAGATTGTATTAGAACTTATCAATATTATGATGAAATGAAATAAGAATATTGGTATTCACCAATATCACCTTCTACTGGGTGAAGGTGAAGTTTCACATTGATGTGGGGTGAAATTTCACCATCACCCCACATGAGCTTCAATGACTGTCTGAAACTGTAGCTCACCGCAAATCTACGCCTAAAAGTCTGCATGCACATAAATTGAAAGCTAATAAGGCTAGCATGCAGGACAGCCTTACTTAAACACATCACCAGAATAAATGACAATAAGGAAGACCCCTTATTTTGATGATCCACCCGGAAAAAGAAAATCCTCCACTATATCTTTAATAGTGGCTAAAATGATATAAAAACTAACTACTGTACTACAGAAACAGATACCAATTTTAAGTGGTTTCTATCAAGAATATCCTAATTGAATTTTCACAACGGAATGACATTAAAAGAACCAGAAATATGTTTTTAGAGCTATTGTTCTTTTAATAAGCTTGGAAATTGTGTTTTATTTTTAAATTTTTCTTACATCAAATAATACCATATAGAAGAAAATCCATGCTTTATCTTTATGAATCACTTTATTTATTTCAAAATATTTTTTTTTATTTAAAAAGTCTTGTAATATTTTATGGCTCTAAACAACTTTTACTTAGCTTGACTAAGGGTTAGATAAGGCAAGTGAGAGATGAGTCCCATGAAAAAGTACCTTTTTAAATAATTCGTTGTTTTTTTTATCTAACTCTATTTCTCTAGACAAAAAATAGAGATTGCTAATCACTTTTACAAGGATACGAAGTGCAAACAAACCATCACATTAGCAACCAAACCCCAACAGTATTTTTTTCTATCCTTGCAAGTCGAAACATGAACATGAATGGTTTAAAAAAATAAAGTCACAAACTTTGCATTGTGTATAATAAATCAACTGCATCATACAGATGTATGTGGGTGTGACACTTACTACCCATTTTCAGACAAACATTGGTAATTTACAGCCACATGTCTCTGAGCTCCCCTGTTGAGCATCAGTGGGAGAAAAGGAGAGTAATAGCAGATGAATCATCCTGAAAGTGAGGAGATGGGGACCTCAGAGTCCTCCCTACAACATCATCATGTGGAGCCGGACTCCCGCCAAGCCCTCATCAACGTGACAGCTTAAATGCCCCATTTAGCACCCTTTTGTGTATGTTTGTGTGGGTGAAAACGTAGGAAAGGGGGGGGCGGGAGGAGGTTAATGGCTAAAGAGCCTCATTTAAACCTAAAGGGAAGTGGGGTGGATACGTTTATACACACAAGACATTTTATCATGAAACCTAGCAACAGTGTCTTAGACTTATAAACACACTCTCTCTCTCTCACACACACACACACACACACACACAGGGAGACCCTGGACAAATACATCCCTGATCATCCCAAATCCTTGTAAGTCGAATTTGTCTGTACTGCTGTAGAGAAAATAAAACACCTTCTCACCTCAGATCTAATATCATGGGATGTTCAAAAGTTATGATTGGCTGTAAAGCAAGCAGAGTATTGGCTGGAAGATTAATATCCTGTGTGAAGCAAACATATAAACAGGATGAAATGGAGAACGCAGATAAAAGACCAGTAATGGAATTAGACTTAAGACTGGAGCATGCCAGTTTGTGATCCATGGTTACAAGGCTGATTAAGATCAAGTGTCATCCTAAGTGCACACATCATTCCTCATGACCATCCCCACTTCAGGTCATTCTGGTTTTCTCTCAGAAAAGTGTTTTATGTAAACTAGAACAAAGTGAAACTGTCAATAAATAGAATTTAAGACTTTTAGAGATGTTTTGTTTTTGTGTTGCCCGTGTTAATCTGTTTGGGTACTTATATTTCTTTGTTTTTTAATTCGTTTATAATTATGGGCAATGGATGCATGTCAGAGCTGACTGCATGGACTGGTAGGCCGCAAATTAATTTCTAGTTGGGTCCGATAAAGTCTGTAATCTGAATCTAAAACGGAATATTTTGAAAGAATTAAAAGTCTATCTGGTGGGAGCGATGAAATGTCATGGTGTTCAGCTTTCTGTTTGATATCTGACCTGTTGATCTAATTTGTGATTAATAATGAATCTGCACCCTGCGGTGGAGCTGTTACATGAAAGGTGACTTTTACAGGGTGATTTCCCCGTCTATGCATAAAAACTCACAGAGGTTCTGCAAAGGAGGCAGATTATATTTATTTGACTTGCAACTCCTTTTGATGAAAGTTTGCAGAAAACTGTACAGTATATCTAGGTGCTCTAATTTTCCTAAGAACAAGAGGTATAATATGTGGGAGCACGTATACCACTATAGAAGAGGTCATTGTTGTTTCTGGTTATATAATCTGAGATTTAAAAGCCTTTATTTCATTGTTTAAACAAAAGATCCTAAGGTACATAGTGGCATAAACTAACCAGCAACGTTCTGATCACTATTTGAATTGCTTGACTGAAACAACGTCTAAGAGATAACGAGTTCTGATCAAGCCTAAAAAACTCGAATCGTCCTCCTGTTGGTAAACAAATCTTATTTGAGTTTTATAGCAGCTCTTCCTTACAGCTGACTGCGGATAAATTATAGAAACTTTCTTTCCATTTACATTTTCTGTAAAGTGGTTATCAAATATCCATCTGGCAGACTATTTAATTCAAATCAATTCTGTTTATTTTTTATGGTGCCAATTCATAAAACATGTTATCTGAAAGCACTATACAGAGACAACCCAGTCAGATTGGTTAAATGTCTCTATCAAGGAAAACCAGTTGATAGCGTCGAGTCATTAACTTGCTGGATAATGAAGGAACCTCGAGCTGAACCAGTCTCAGTGTGAGTGGTCGTCTGCAGAGGCCGACTGGGGTTCAAGGAGCAAGAAGCAAAAATACAAAATGAAGCAGAGTTACAAAATAAAGCAGATATACCAAAGGTAACTGTCAACCAACTCAACAGTATCATGATCTCCTGTTTAGGATTTTGGTTCTGTTCCAAGTTTCACTTTGGGATTTCAGTTACACTTAGATTTATGTCATTCTGTGTTTTCTAAGTCATTATTTTCATTTCCATTTAGTGTCATCTATGTTATTTTCCAGTTATATTTAAGCACTGTTGTATTTCTTGGTTACTGTCTGATGCCCCCTTGTGCCAGTCTCCTTTCCCACTAGCTCCCTTCCAGTTAATTCTGTCCACAGCTGCTCCTAATCAGTTGAATATTCCATTCATTGTTGTTTGTTGTTTGCCATATATACTCCTCATCTGCAGTTATTGTCTGCTGGATCCTCTTCATTCCCTGCTTTACCTATGTGTTCCCCTTTGTTGTGGTTCCTGTGTTCCTTGAATAGTTCTATCTGGATTTATGCTTCTGTTGCCACCACTCGTTAATAAATCTGCAAAAAACCACCTCAGCTTCTATCTCTGCATTTGGGTCCTCTACAAACCTCTGCACAACCTGACACACAGGTGGCCCAGTCATGGAAAGGCATAGCCAGACAGACAGGCTCCGAGCTATTTGTCAGAGGATGACAGAGAGCACATACACTTAGTCATAGTAAGAGAAATAGGACTACACTGAAAAACATGCCAAATGTCAACATCTATACACAGAGATATCAATGGCAGCAGCACAGCTGATACTTCAAAACCGGATGGTAACTGCAGGCCTTGATACTTAATTCCAATTTTTTTTTTGTGAAATCCAATTATTTTGCATTGCTGTTCACATTTCCAAATATATGCGACTTGTATGTGATCTCCCACATGTGCAATAGTGGACGCAAAGACGTAACACGCCAGCGTGCACTGTGTTTACTGAAGTAAACACGGATCGTAGTGCCGGAGCGCATCTAGCGATCTTTCCCAAACAAAATAACACAATCTTGTCAAGATGGTTTAACATAAATACTGCTCTCCGCATCATCATCTACCATGGTTGTTGTTTTTCTTACCGCTTCTTCATGGCAAGATCCAGAATAGTGACCTTTGTCGGGTATATAGGGTGTTTAGGTTGGATAAATGCGACCTGGCCGTACAGACACAGGTCGCATTTGAAAAGATCAGATTCGTATCAGATTCAGGACCACATAGCCAAGCGGCCTGGGTTGCATTGGAAAAAAATCAGATCTGTGTTGTTCAGACTGCCATGAAAAGATCAGATACAGGTCACATATGGACCAAAACATCGGATTTGGGTCACTTCAGGCTGCAGTGTGAACATAGCCAAAAAGTAACAGACCAGATGAAGCTATTATGATGAGAAAAAGTAGAGAGAGCATAAAGTTAGAGACTGAAGTAAAAAATACTGCAGAATGGGAGGATAGAGATAGAATGAAACAGAATGATGAAAAGGGATCCCTATGCCTTCCAGCAGCCGAAACTTATAGCAGCATAAATATAGAAAATAGCTCAGAAAACCTAACAATTTTGAATGAGAAATGTCTGTTAAGACTGAATTATCCCTCTCTGGATCAGGCCATTTAATTATTGATTCATTGTCAGTATGAAACATACTGTAGCACACAAATTTGTTTAGAAGTCAAACAATCAGTTAAAAAACAACCAAAAAACATAAATATACAATACAGAGTTTGGAGAAAATGACCAGTACATATTTTACACAACTTCAATAGTGCTTGTCATGAGATAACCTTACCACCTATTTAAAAACTTATGTGAAAACCATAGGACAGATATTTTTCTGTTCGTGTTGACCATTAGTAAACAATAGGGTGACCTCAGCAGTTGGTTGTTTCTGGGTAAATAGGTCCAGGATGGGCCTCGAGCGAAGCAGAGGCCTGGCCAAACAAAGAGGGCTAAAGGGAAGGAGCAGTGGAGAGGGTCCTCCAACATCCACAGCCAAAAACTAGGTCTTTCTTTCTCTGCACACAATAGGGCTGGATGGGGGTGAACGAGTGCAGGAGTAGAAACTTTGCTGTTAAGATGATTTGCACAGACTAGAAATGTGCAAATGATTGTTCACTCATGAGGTCAAACCTTGAGTGAAAAAAACAGATAAATACAGATGTGAGCCATCTCGGCATAGAGATGTAATCAAGTTGTTTTTTGTTTATCTTTATTTTGGGGGTTGGTCCAAATCTTTATGGAGCAAACTCTCCTTTTTTCCTCTGATGCTCTATAACTTGTTAAACCTGAGGTCACAAACTGTACTCGTGTAGGCCTACTTTTTTTTCCATGGAGATTTTAAAAACAGTTATTTTTTGCAGTTGCATGTCTAATGTCATATTTGTCCTGGTTCTTGGAGGATGTTAAAGTTTTTTCCGTTGCATCAACACAATTCCTTATCAACAGGTATTTCTCTGAATAATTCAAAATGGGTGAGGATGGGGGTGGGGATGAAGGATTTTTCTTTCTTGCTCTGAAACGTCTGGACAAAGACAATGAGCTATGTGAACCGTTTTGGAGTCAATTGGTTACTCCCAGGCAGACAGAGGCCTTCATTGTGTGCCATAGTGATGGGAGAAACTAAGTGGAAGAAAGAAGAGCCAAGTGTTGATATATTCTTCTGATTGAGTGAGAAAAGGGGGAAAAGTTTTCCCTTCTCTCCGTCGTTCTAATGAAAAGGAACGTGAATAATCGATAAACAGAATGAAGCCGGATCTTCTCCACCTCCTCCACCTTATAGTTAATCTTTTAGTGTGCCCCTCTTTTGCTGTCCGTCCTGTTTGCGTACTTGTGTGCAGAGGGGTGTCTAGAAAAGAAACAGCCCCACTATCCCCCATTTCTCAGACAAAGGGCGCAGATGGCTAGCTGGCCCTCCTCGGCTTTGGGGTGGGGTGCTGCGAGCAGACGCCTGCAACGGAGCGCCGCGCCCTCCCATGGAGTTCATTTCAGCTCCCCGCTAAAAGAGACTGCAGACAGGGGGGCCCTGCTTAAAACAAGAGGAGCTCAGACATCCTGAACCCGGCCCCTTTTTCAACAGCCCAACACCCCCTTGCAACTGGCCCAAGACCCTTTACAACTCACCGGGTCAGCATGTGCAGATATGAAGGTGGGAGGAATGCCAAAGTGAAGTACAACCTGTATATGAGAACCGTTAAACTAAGCAGATCAGCGTGTTTTCCTTTCATCCTTCTGACCTATAAACTGTGAATAAGTGTTTCCCTCACATGTCAGATCAAACAGATTTCAGACAAAGATGACCTGAGTGAATTAAAAAACACTCAAAAGAGGATTTTTCTATTGAATTAGGAAATAACTTAGAAAATATGAGTAACCATACTTTTTTGGTTCATATTTACCACCGAAAACCTTGACTTGATTACTGACTGACCTGTAGAAGCAGAATAAAATAATTTTTTCAAAAGCAATACATGAAACGTTAATTGAAAGAAACTTAAAAACAGAAGAGAAGTCAGTCACATCTATAATTTGGAAAAAAAAGAGCGAAAAATGCATCCCTAAGCCTTTGAGATTACAGCTCAGGTAGCAACCAATAAATAGTTAAACAAATAAAAATAAGCCTACTATAAGTGAATGCTTACTGCTGATGATGCAAAACAGGAAGTGGTGAGTGCTTTGTCTGCTGAACATTAATGTTTGTATACTGATGGCTATGTGTGTAATAGATATTGAATTGAAAAAACAACAATTAATATTTCTACCTGCATTTTCTATTTAAAGGAAGGATGGCCAGTACATCTGTGCTGCAAAAACACTGCGCAAACGGTCTGAACAAAAATCAACCATTTGAGCTTGCTCATTAATAACATGATATCATTAATCACACTCCGCAAGGTAATGTCTCATTTACATAAAGCATTTCTTTTTGACATCACTTTAACAGTCATGTGGGTTTTAGATAGGGTTGCCAACTCCCTGAAAAAAGAGGGGACACCTCATGTGCCTGCCGATTACCTTTACCCCTCCTGACCTGGGGATTTTTTTTAAGCCCCCTTTGTGTGTGAAATAATTTTTTTAACCATTTGATTCAAATCTGCATTGAATTAGATGCATATTTGCGACTGACATGAACACATAGAAAACAAATAATTATCCAACAATTCACTTTAATACAAAATAACAAACTTTGCTGAATAAAATAAGTGTCTTAAACCTAAGCCTTTCCTGTTTAACTTCAAACTGTTAAAATGAACATAAAACAATAAGTAAAGAGTGCACAATTTTGGTGCAACAGCAAACTTGTGCAAACATAATTGTTCCTTAAATGCAATGACTGTAGGCTACAGTTTTAAACCAGAAAAGAAAAAATCATTAGCTAAGTAGCCTACTTTTTCCACTTGTATTTCCTGTGAGGTCTTGCAGCAGTCAGGAGTTGTTGGTCTTTGAGTGCGGCAGAGTAAAACTGAGTAAAGCAGCGTCAGCATTTCAAGGGGAACGCAGTATTTTTTTACATTGGCCCCTTGGTTTTACGTTATTACATCGTCTTCTACTCACCCATATGAGTTTTGTGTCATTTGGAGCCGTTCTGAAGATATTCGGTTAGGTTATATCCAAGTAAGGTCTTCCTATGGGTAACGACTTGAAGGCACAAACTAAACTGTTCATAATTTATCATTTATGGTACGCCAGCATTCATAACATGTAGGCGAATCACTGTCCCTGGAATGGAAATCACTGGAATGGATCGCATTGCTTATTATTTATTAATATAAACAAATTACTTCTTGTTTCATGTTATTAGGTTTGATAGAAAGCTCATATTATATTGTAGTTTTCTTTTGCTCTGCAGACAGTTCTCAACAGCTCACCTAGAGGTGAAAATTCGACTATTGCCCCCTTAAGTCTAAATAAGATGGTGGCATGAACTGAAACATGTCAGTCATGCTCTAACAACCTTTAAAGTTACTAAGAAAAAAAAACAAACAGAAAACAACAATCTTACAAAGAAAACATAGCTCACTTCATTGTTAGCGGAAAATCAGCATTAGAAATCTAGATTTTGTATTTATTCAGACTTACTTTCTCTCTCAGCTTTGTTCTTTTCATGAGGAATTAAAAATGGAAGTAACACAATATCTTAATAACCTTCCTTATTCATACGGTCAAACATGTTGATGCACCTGTCTTGTCTTCCTTAATGTGCCTTTAATGAGCTGCCTATGACCTAGGCTTTCTCGCTTCCACTAACGGCTAGATAAGAAATCTATGCCTGCAATCCTGAACAATGCAAAGAAACCGATGAAGTGAAGGACATCCTGATATCAAGCCATGTTCTTTTTTGATATGGGAGCATAAATGCATCGGCAGCACTACTGGGACTTTTTTGAATACAAGGATATGTGAAAATTGAGAATGTGAATGAAATTGATTCTTAGGATTTCTTCGTACTCCCTGGGGTGCGTGATGGAGCAGTCAGATATATGTTGCTTGCAAGAAAATCCTGGGGGAAGATCTAATCCTGTGGTCTCTCTGAATGGTGTTTATTCTTCATGCAAAAATGAAAAAAAAAAATATCACAGGGATATTTTGACTGCATTTATGGTGTGTTCATTTATTCTTGTTTTGTTATTGGTATTAATATATGATTTCATTTGAAATTACAACCAAAAAAAAAAATAAAAATAAGACGTATCTTTCCAATCAAAATAAATCCACAACAAAAAAAAGTATAATAACCATTTTGGATTATCACTCATCATCTACTAATTTACCTGCCAATTTGGATATTTAAACCAGCTGTTAACCTGAAATGAATTAACCACAAAATATTTCAACAATTTTTATATATTATTGCAATTTGTATTAACTAAGTTATTTCTCAAACCACAATAAATGTCTATATTTTAATCAGTTACACAAGTAATTCAGCACTGGCCCCAAGAGACAGCAGATCAGTTATGAGTACCGCGGACATCGACAATTTATATATACTTAACTGTAGTAAAAGTGTAATTCCCAGTTAAAAGTACTATTACATTATTCTGTTTAGTAATACTTCTAGAATACAGTAAACGACTGGAAGAAGCAAAATGATCAGTAAAAAAAAAAAGATGAATCTGGATAGCAGCTTTTCTTAGATAGCTAAACAATAAGGACAGTCAAACCAGCAGCAAATATTTAGTGAAAACCTTTTATCCAGAAAAGGTGGCAGACAAGGTTGTATTGTGGAATGGAGTTATTTTCATTCTGTCTTTATAATTGGATAATTTATTTTTTGTGAACTGATGCTAAAAGCAGTTATGAAAAAACATTTTGCTTCAATTTCTTGTTTTAAAGGTTAATTATTCACAACTGTAAACACTGCATTGAGTAAAATCTGTGATTTAACTAGGCAGTTTGCATCTTTGCAAGACTCTTAGCCACTTGTCAGTTTAATCTGCTCACTCTGAATTATAGTATGTAGATTTAAATAAGCACAGATTTAGATGTAGATTTTCTGTATGCAGGATTAAACAAATGAGATAAAAACATATTAAAGCATGTTATACAGGGCTATGCCTGCCGTTTTGCCCTAATTCTACCCTTCATGCTCAGATAAGCTGAGCCGGATTTAGCAACATTGGTCAACATGCACTAACTTTACGACCAAAAGAGAAAAACCAACCAACATGTTGAACTATATATGTTCTAAGCTCAGCTATAAATTTGTTAATCATCCCAAAAAAATCATGAGTTGACCGCCCCGATGAAGAAGTAGCCTGGAAAAACAATCTAAAAATAAGTAAAAAATTCCTTAAATTAAGTGCATTTACCCTAAATTTGAGTAGGTAAATGTAATGAGTATGTTTACTCTTAAAATAAGATCATATGCACTTGAAATAAGACAATGCAATTGTGTTTTCTTATTTTAAGTGTAAATTGTCTTGTTCCATTGGCAAAATGTCTCTTTTACCTCCTCAATCCAAGAACAAATGCACTTATTTTAAGAAAAAAACAACTTATCTAGATATCAATTTTTTCCACTCTAGCCAATGGTTATTTTTGTTTATCGTTCAGTTTTATGTTGAAGAAGGCTGCTTGCATGCTTAATCCTTGTTATCTCACTGTACACTTAAACCACAGCACACTACCTTGTATTAGTCATGTTAACCTATATCTGAAGGCTGGCTCTACCTTTGGACGTCTCCAACTGATTAGCAGAGTTCCCACTCTTGTTTCAGCCACACCCTAACATGTCAACAAACACTGTCTCTCTCTCTGTCTAAGAAGAGTTTGATTAAGGCCAGGATCCAATGAGGGGTAATCTGCAGGTGATTATCTATAGTAGATAGAGACAGGGAAAGTGGAGCCACATTCATAATTCCTATCTAATACACAACACTTAGTCCCTTTGACCCAATGACCCATATCCTGCCTCATAGAGGGCAGAGCCTTTATTGTCATCCTGAAAGGCTTACAATGGCTTATCTGGTTGAACCTCAGGCACAGTGAGATGCTTTTCAACCCACTCCTCATCCAAGCGGGGTGGGGGGTTGACCACAGTGTATGCTGCACTATGAAGAACAGTGAAATGTATGTATGAGACTTGGCAGCTGTCCCATAAACTGTGCAGAAAGTAGAGATGACTTGGTGGACAAGAGACAGAGGAGAGGGCGGAAAGACAAAATGGTCTGCCTGTGCATGAGAGACAATAAATAGTGGACTGTTTGCCTGTCAGTGTAAGGGTTCATCGATGAAATAATTTCAACATTTGTTGGATTGCTGGAGAATACAGTTTATATCTGGAAGCAGATTAAAAACTACGTTTAAGTTTAAGCTTCACATGCAGGATGTTATGTATCAGGGGGATCCTTCTTAGCTATAGAAATCTGTCCATATGTGAATATGTATTGTACAAAAATCTCAGACGTATATATGAAATATTCATAAGGAATATTTGCAATTCTGAGTGCGTACTGCACGTTGGCATGTGTTCTGGAGCATGTGGGAGCCATATTGTCGTAAGTGAGAGATAATGGAAGGTTTGTGTAAGTTGTATCTACATGCAAGGCAGAAATGCATACGATTGTTTTGTTGTTGATGTTTCAGTTGTGTTATAAAGTACGTGTTTGTGTCTCGGAGTCCCAGAGTGCCACACTGAGTGGTGCTGGAGCCCACGTTTGTAACCATCAAAATGAGGTCAGTGTAACTCCATACTGAATAGCATCATAGCAGCAGGAGAACATGGCGGGCAGAGAGGAGGAATCTTCTATGCTTTTTGTCTTTTCTCTTCCATGTCGTCTTGTCTCCAAGAGCACAATATTTCTTGGAAAAAAAGCTTAATTTTACACATTTATACGCAGGAGTTAACATACTCATTGGGCCGGATCTATCAAAGGTTTGCGTGTATTAAAACGTGAGCTATTTCTCTGCGCACGCTAAAAAATGTAC
>NW_015150527.1:721700-757008 GCF_000732505.1 Cyprinodon variegatus | reverse complement strand
AGCCCCTCGCGCAAAATTCCAGTTTGCGAGCGCAAATTACCGCACGCAAAATTGGATCTTGATAAATCCGGCCCATTGTGTTAATCATCACAGGATTTTGATTTATTTGAATGACCCCATTTTTCATGCAGAGTAGATCGATTAGTTTTTTTCCTGGTTAAACAAAATTCAACCTCAACCTCAACCTCTCTTTGCATTCTATATCTAGAGTAACTAAGTAAGACCATTACGTCAAAATCTCATAAGAATTTTTTTGACACCTTGAAGGATCTGTGCCAGCATGAATAAAGGCGTTTCCGACAGCGAAAACATTCCAGTCCTTTTGATGTGTGTTTCAGATTATCGCCTTCAGACGAAAGTAAATTGGTAAGGAGAAACCCAAATGTTGCCAAGGCTAAATAAAAATGCCTAAATAAAAGGATCTGATCGTGATGTTTGTATTTATGCACCGGGCGTTCAATCATGTGAAGCTGTTTAATTTTCTGCAAACACTTTATTAATAGAAGAAGAAATGAATAGTTGTGTAAACAAACCTGTAGTTGTCCGCTCATCTTCAACTTTAGCTACTATTTGTTCCTGATTTTTCATCTTCAACAGTGTTTTAGTCTTGTCTGTTGATGTAGTTCTTATCATGGGCCTTCGTTGAATCTTTGTATCCATTCTTTTGTTTTTTGTGATCATTCTACAGCTTACAGTACTTTTTGTTAACTCTCATTCTTATCACGGTAGATAGCAGGAAGGCATGTTCATCCACGCATTATATTTAAAGCCACCTCCTCCACCAAGGAGGACCTGTAGACAGAGCATGAAGCTTAGTAAAGAATTAAAAGTTACACTGGCATTGCACACATGCACAGTGGAGAAAATTTTACTCCAAAATGCACTGAAAAAAACACACCTCTCTCATTCAAAATGAAATTTCTTCCTGATTAGAATCTTCAGTCTGACATGTTCATAGATTGAGTCTTTGTTAATAATGGCTCGACATCACATTTCTATTTAATGCTAAGTTGTTGTTTTTTCTTTTGGCCAATCTTCATGGTCTCCTTGAGTTTTACTGGTGTTTTGTCTTTTACCAATCAGCTCTTTAAGTTAATGCTTCCTCCCAACTTTTCCACATTTATTCAAACACCTTCTTCTTTCATTCAGTCCTTGAACATCATTTTGCAGCTAATGGGCTCCTCCCTTGATTTTTTATTTTCACTCTGTTTTGCTTTTCATTACAATTCTTCTCATCTTGACTGTATTTTGTTTAACTACAACAAACCCTCATGACACGAGGCCTGGGTCGCCCTACATTTTTAATGCTGAGGTGAGTTAAGGTGTCTGTCTCATTAGAGCTATATTCTGCAATCTCTTCCAGTTATATAGATGTAGTCTTTAAATGTGTCTTTTTTCTTTGCTAACTTTGCTTCTGTTTTCTTCACCTCTGTTTTATTGTTTCCATTTTTCTCTCCCTTCTTTTCATTGTTCCTAGAGGAGTTGGTCAGTAGGGACAAATGCATGTCTTCTTTTTCTTTAAGGTCATAGCCTGATGTCCTTTCCCTCTAAATCTATTTTGTAAGAAGACGGAAGGTTTGAGTTGGACAGGGAGTATTAAACTTGTATCCCCCATGGTAAACCCTCTTCACCCTCCCTCCATTTATTGTTGTTGTCACACCTCCAAAGCTCTGCTGGCAGAGTAGAGCTGAGACGCAGGCAGGGGACAGGAAGTTCCCCATGTTGTTTTTAGGTAATCTTTTTTTAATATCAGGTTTTGGCACAGTGCTCGGGTCGAGTGTTTTGAGAGACTAAGAGAAATGAAAAAAAAAAAAAGAGGGATGTAGAGCAGGCAAAATGAGCCTTGCTTCCCAGGATGATTTTTTGCACATGTTTGATAGTAAATAATCTACCTATGAAACCTACCAAATGTCTAGCAGGATTAGAAATATGAGCCACATTATCTCTCAGATAAAGTTCTCAACTTCAACTCAGCCAAGGCTCTCTATTGGTGAACTGTCGGTCAGCCTTAGTGGTTTTACTCTGTAAGGTTATTGTCAGGTTGCAGGGTCCAGTTCTGCTTCAACTTTTTTTTTTTTTTGCAGGTGGTCTCACATTTCCTGCTCAAACACCCTCTTTTCCTAATTTTTTTTCTTCGCCACAAATTAAATCATGTTGTAAAAAAGGTTAAATTGGCCTTTGTGTTTTGTTTTTCAAACAGGAATTGTGAGCTTGTTAAACTACATTATATACTTTACTTGAATTGACCATAAATATCCAATTATGCAGAAATGATTTCATGAAAGGTTTCTACTACTCAAATGTGCTGGTCGTCCTGTGTCCCATCCTTTTTACAAGCTTTTTGGTATTCTGGGAGGACATTTGCAAACGTTCAGGGGTCTTTTTTTATTGAAACGGTTCCAGGGTGTGTTTCAGATTGCTGAAGTTGGTTTTCAGCAGTGCGATCTGCTCCAGATGCCAGGCTCTGATACGGTTATCAAGGTTAGGTGCACTGTCACTCATTGGTTTCTAAAGTTTATTCTGGATCCTCTCAAAAATCAGAAGGTGTGTGGCCTTGATGTTATATGCTTATACGAATAAATGCTTAAGCAAAGATCTGCTTTCATAGATTTAGACAAAAGTATTACACTAGCTGTTGATCCTGCATGTATCATCATTATAAACCTTTAGTTGTCTCTGTAATGATGCAATACTCTAATTTTGTTGATTAAAGCAACTAAGTTTCATTATTACTGATTTAAATAATTTACTAAAACATTTCACTTTTAGCAAGTCCTCCTATGAAAACCTATAGTCAAGCGGTTTATCTATTTATAGCTGATCTACATATTCTAGGCAATTCATTATTTTTCAGTTAAAAGTATTGATGTTTTTCCTATGGAATAAGTTATCATTAAACTAAACTCGACGTACAAGGACAGAGGGACTGATGGCCACAAATACATGCTGTTAGATGTAATTCTATCAATGTCAGTTTTTCTTTGTAATTTTAAAGTATCCCATTATCCATCCATTTTCCATCATGCTTATCCTAAGTGGGGTCACGACGGGTACTAGTGCCTATCTCCAGCAGTCTACAGGTGAGAGGCGGGGTACACTATGGACAGGTCGCCAGTCCATTGCAGATAAACACAAAGACAAACAACCATTCACGCACACACTCATACCTAGGGAGAATTTAAGCCGGGCATAGACCGTGCAATTTTTTTCAATCATTGCATGTAGCTACAGCTCATACTGTAAGACGAAACTGCAGGATTTCATTGTACTGTGCGGTACAAGGCTCCCTGCTCACACTGTACGTCTAAAAACCATGTCGGACTCAGCTCCATAGTGAGATGGCGCTACTCTCTAAATGAAGCCAAACCAGTAGAAGAGGAATATGACGCACTAGAGTAAAACATGCTGCCTTAGCTTTGTGCAATTTCGTGTGCTGAAAGCCCTAAAAAGAAAAGTCATATTTGGACAAAGACATGGATGGCTACTGCGGTCTTTTAATTTTAGAGAAATAACTCCATTTCACTCATTGCACCCCCACCATGCTTCTGGGTTTTCATCTGAGAGGAAGAAGAAGAAGAGTCCTTGTTTGTGCATGCGCACTGAGCAATTTGCCCACGACGGTTGACCCGACCTCACGATTCCTGATCAGGAGGTTGCCGTGAGATGCGGACCGCCCCTCGTAACCCCCTGTAAACTACACGATGCATGACGGAAGATTAGGCTGAAAGTTGCCCCGATCGGAAAATTCTCGCACAACTGGAAAGTCGACCCAAAAAGGGCAGAAAGAATTGCACAGTGTATGCCCGGCTTTAGAGGAACCAATTAGAGAACCCACGCAAGTATCCCTTTAAGTAGAAAGTTGATTCAAAGTTCCAACTTACTAACTTTCATATAAAAGTTTTGACGCAAAAGAGCAATGTGGTCAAAAAGAGGAGATGGAAAAACATTTATCAACAAGTTCTGATGAAGTGAATACTTACCTCATGTGTCTGGTTAGCTGTTTCCACTGCCAGGGTCCTGAATGTAAGTCTTAGCTTTAAATTCCTCTCTCAGCATCTTTAGATGGCCTGTAACATCACTAATAATAGCAGACATCATGAAGTTAAATACAACACGCTGATACAGTCTTTAAAACTTCGGTTTATTTCTGATATGTGGTCGGTACCAGCTGGCCACCTCTGCTTCTTGTTTATTACAGCCAGGCATAACCTGAACATGTAATACATTTGATATAGATATTTATAACGAAGTAACGAATGGATTAAAAAACATCTTTTTTAAATCATTTTTTCCCAACATTTTACGTAGGTTTGAAATTCACGTGATATTTGATTGGGAGCATGGCTATTGCTAGCGAAAATATTCCAGTCATTACCATTAGGACTTTGTTGTGTTCACAAAACGAGGGAGGCTGGACAATTCCAGTGACTGTAATTCCCCAAGATACCCTGGAAGCTTAGTAAAACTTTAATTCTGCTTCCAGAAAGTCAAAACATTCCTTTGAAGCCCCAACTTCACTTGAAACTTCAAGGCCAGATAAGTATAGGCTCCTACTGATAATGGGGAGCAGGATCTTAGCCAACATTCTCAACCATTAATCAGTGTCACTTGGAAGACCAAGCCTCCCATTAGCGTTCCATTGTAGAGATAGTGGCTGACACAAAGAAGGAGGATCAGGCCACAAGACACAACTCCCAGCAGCCGGCCTGCTCCTGTTGACCCCCTCCTTTATGGCAGATGCACCCCTTTTGTGAAGGAACAAGGCTTCTGTCGGAGACGTTCACCTCTCCTCCCCCATGCCCATTTTTTTGCACTGAGTTTTGACAGAAAGGAAGGAAGAAAAGAGAGCATAAGGAAAAAGGAATGCAAAAGACAACAATGCAGCATCTACATTAAGGCGTTCTCAGTGATTTACATCAATACTCCATCTGAGATGTTCTGTAACCCTGCTTGTAGCAACGGTTCATACCCACTAGTTGCCAGTGTCTCACTTCTTTATTAAATATAATATCGTTCAAAAAATTATGTCATATCCATAAAATAAAAGTATGGCATTTTTTTCTTTTTTTTTAAATAATGATTTACTGTATGTGCTAAAAGTTAATTAATGGCATACAATTCAGAAGACATTGCATTATCCCCTAGTTTTAATGATTAAAGTTTAGTATTCCAATTTGAGTAAGTTGTAAAAATTGAGAAATGACATCTGACTGAGCAACAAAAACAACTAAAGCAAACCACTGCTGGAACATATTGATTTGAACCCCAAAATCACATTTTTATGCAGTTAAATAAAGGTTTAAAGTGACTGAAAGAAGATGTGTGTAGGTACATGCAATTGAGTAATATATTTAAATGTACTTGCTCACTAAATGGAGTTTAGAGTATGATGGACTCAAAAGTAAAGAGGAAATTTCAAAGATTTTAGTTTTTAAGGTCCATAAGAAGGAGAAGCAGTATGATTACATAAAATTACAAATAATAACTCTGAAATGCAGCAGTAACATTAAAAAGAAATACGACAATAGAATCACAATAGTCAGCAGTTAAAGAAATAGATCATTGCACACCTTGAGAAGTGCTGTTTTATTCCCATGGCAAGACTTGAAAAAAGACTCATAAATATAAAGATGCAGCCACTTTTCTAGATGATTTAAAAATAACGTCTTTAAACTTTTTAAAAAGAAGGAAATTTAGAAATGGACATAAAATTTAAAGTGAACGAACAGAGTTGCTCTTTAACAATTCTTACTCTAACAATCTAACTGAAAGGATAACTTTATAGACCTCTGTTGATGCAGTTTTTCTTTATTAATTTGTAAAATAGATCTTTCTGTCACAGGATATTTTGGATTGCTCATGCATAAATTTTTAACTACCTCCATGATACATTGTATCTACTCTAACATGGAAATGTTAAAAATATTTAATTTTTAATTTTATTTAAATCGAATTATTTCATTCATTACAAAAAACACGTCACAAAAAATACAATTTAAAGCAACTGAATGAAAATGAGCAGAATGAAGAAAAGCTTCTATTATCAGCCCCCGTAACCCTGATAGTTAAACCAATAATGTTACTGAAACAGTCCAACAACCAGCTGATTTATAATCAGCTCTGGGAACATTTTTGTGTTTTACGCTTTGTTTCATTTCTAAGAATTAATATCAAGCACAAAATAAACTAACCCAGTCTCTTATGTTTTCTTAACATTTTGTCTCTTACATATTGTTTAAACACAGTAATAGATTTGGCTTTTTTAATATATTTAGCAAAACGTTGCCATAAACTGACCAATACACAGAAAGACGTTGCTCCAATACTTTAAGCACCTTGATTTTATAAGTATTTCAATCCTTTGACATTATAGTTACTTTAACTTTTTGTGAATTCTTTTCTGAATATTATTTTGTGAGTGTGTCCTATGAGCTTGATGCATCAATTTTAGGATACTGTAATCAACTAAATCATAAAATTCTAATATCTGTAATTCAAGAAATAAAGCATTAGATGGATCTCTGTGTTTACTATTAATCATTTTTATTGCTCTGTTTTTGCAATATAAAGACTGACGCTATGTATGTTCTATATGTATTTCCCCTTATTTCTATGCAAAAGGTCAGATATTGAACAAATTAAAATCATATAATAGAGAAAGGGCCTTTCTGTTCAACAAATCAGTTACTTTATATAACACAGCACTTGTTATAGATACTTTTAAGTTTACATAATTAATATGTTGTTTTATATAATCAGCAGCAGGCTGCTTGGAATATGTTTTAATCTGGGTTAACGATCAGACACATTTCATAAAGCTGACTGGCCCGAAATGGGACTCATAATATGACACAGTATGAACATTTCAGATTACATTTTTATATGTTAGCATTTTAATGTTTTTTTCCTTTCTCCAGTGCACTAAAGATGTTTAATCACCCCAAAATAAATAAACTGTTGTTCAAAGGTTTGTTTAATCAGACCAGATTTTACCCATGTACCAAACAGAATGGTCTGAACTAGTCCATCTAGGCCGCATTAAACCTGTTTTTCTTTCCAATACAGACCTTAGGCTCACAGTCACACATGGTCATTTTGGGCAACAGCACTCTAGTGCCGAGTTATACAATATTTCTATATGTAGAGATTAATTTCATAATGCTTATCTTTACGATAAGCTGCAGCATTAACTTGTCTATGGTCAGTTCTTGGCGACTTTGCACATAAAAAAAAATTCAGTTTTGGTTGTTTTGTGCCAGAAAGCAAACAGACCAAACTGTCTGTTTTCCCCAAGTCATTGAAATTCAGACCAACACTTCCCAATAAGCCCTGTCAAGTGCAGTTTGACCAAATCAAGTTCAGCTTCATTCAGCTCATTCTCCTTCTCTTCAGGTCAATTTCATTGACTGGAGTCTTGCCCAGGGCAATCAGAGCAAACAAAGCCCACTTTATTCCACTTGAACCCAGTCCAGTAGAATAGTTTACTCTGATTTACTCTTACTTCATCTCCCTCAACAAACACCGAGCCAAACCAAGCTTGGATCAACGTATTTTCAGACCCCACTCCATCTCTTCCTTCCTGCAATC
This sequence comes from Cyprinodon variegatus, assembly GCF_000732505.1. Lineage (NCBI taxonomy): Eukaryota > Metazoa > Chordata > Actinopteri > Cyprinodontiformes > Cyprinodontidae > Cyprinodon > Cyprinodon variegatus. The sequence continues at coordinate 749,421 of NW_015150527.1, read as the reverse complement.
CCTGGTTTCTGGTGATAAGGAGGTGATGCTGTGTGCTTGTTGTTGACAATGCACTATAGATCACAATAAGTAGCTCCAGGTCTTCCTTTTTCTGCTGAGATTGCACAAACACAAACTTCCGTCATCTTCCTTGTAAGAGAACATCGACGCTCAAAGGAATTCAACCATAGGACCGACAAATGATCAGGTCAGCAGGACACTGCTTGGACACTCATCAATATATATGTAGAGGTCAGGCGCTGTGTTTAGTATTGAATATGTGCTGAATTTTACTAAAAACTGAGCCGTAGTCCATTTCATGCTACTATTGAATCATTGACAAGTGCAGGGGAAATAGGATGCTATTGATCTCTGGTGGAGGATCGGGTTTCCAGCTGGGAGGGGATACTGGTTTCAGTGTACAATAGGAGAAGATAACAGAGTGGACTATATATAACCTTTAGCAGGCAGTCAATAGCTGGGGAAACAAATGAGACGGTGGCTAAATGCAATCTTTGCCTCTTATTCCTTCCAATCAATTCTTGCATTTGTCACAAACTTCTCTTAATATTGAGAATAAATCAAGCAGAAATTAGAGGAGGGGCTATTTAATATTGGGCTGCTATGAGTCTTTATTATTTGATTTACAAATACTTTGTATTTTTTTCTTTCTTCACTGTTTCAATGCAGAGTGGAAACCTCTGAGCATAATTTTCCTCCTCCTAAAGATTTAAACATCCCAATCCCACCCTAAACTGCCACTGTCTTAACTTTGTATGTTCTCCTGGTGCATGCATAGTTCTTCCCTGGTGCTCAAACATGTCAATTAGATCCATTGGTCTTTCTAAATTTCCTTTGGTTGCCCTTTGGGTCTCTGTGCTACTCTGTGATGGACTGACGACCTGTCCAGGATGTGGCCGCCTCTCGTCCAATGAGTGCAGAAGACTGTTAAAAACTTGCTTAAGCCTGTTTAGCTATTGCACTTTGCATAAGTCAAATGGTTAGTCTGCAGAAAGGATGATGTATTGACTGCACTGTCTGTATAATGAGAGAATAAAATCACTACTGTTGGTTCATTTGCCTCTGGTCTTAGTTGTCTTTATGAAGGGAGCAAAGCAGAGCAGCAGTAAAAGCATCTGATTTTTCTGATGTTTTAGTTCGAAAAAGACAGATAAAGTCTCTGCTGGGTTTGTCTTGGAGAAAAGTAAAGAGCACATGCTAAAAGAAATACAGCCAATAGATCCTCAGGGTTCCTCGGTATAACCATGTGGCCTCAGTTGCAGTTAGAGGAGAATATACAGCACAGGTTCGCTGCAGTTTTATGACTTTGCATATTTGTGTGTGAGTGGGTGGTCCCATGGGGTGGCAGGGGGTGGGAGTAAGTATTTGTACTAAGACCTAAATGACCCCGTATGTTATCGTTCCGTAATTCATCTCTGTGGCATCTGGGCATTAATGCAGCCGAGGGTGAGCTGTGAAGATCAGAGGGGCGGATTGTCTGGCAGGGTATGGCGGGTGGGGTGATATGTGTGTGTATGTCTCAAAGAGTGTGCGTCATGGTTTCCTCACCCCCCCCACCCCCCTCAAAAAAAAAGCATCCATCTGGACGTGAGTAGATTTATTGTTTTGGCACCCGTTGCTCACTGCATTCTGGAGAGGACCTCCTCTTCACCCTTTGTAAAAAAAATTAAAACATGATGAAACAGGGCAGGTTTGATGGTGGTTTAACCACACAGTGTGACTACATAGTCTATTAATGTGAAACTAGCCGAGCTTTTATTGCCTATTAAGTAAAATCATCAGCAAATATTTTATCGTGACAGTGTTTTTTTTTTTTTTTAATGGGACCAAAATGCTGATTCCAGAGGATCATGGCGGTAAGGATAAAAATTAATAGTAGAGTAAAAACCTGCAGGTTTGATGTGATGAGAACAGGGGCAACACAAGAAACCAGCACAATAAATGAAAACAAAGGAGCTTAAATATTGAGGAGGATGGACATAGAAGCCAGGTGAGTAACCAAATGGAGAGGGATTAGACGGGCTGAAGGATTTTTCCACTAGGATTTATTTTTCAACCAATATTGTGAGTGTGATTTTATTTAGATTTTTATTTTGCACTAACCACGAGCATGTAGATGGTTTCGTTATCTTTACAGCTTGATAGTCCAGAATTCTACGTAGCACCACTTGTTGCATAAAAAAGTGTTTCATGCATGGATTTTTGAGCGGGTTGCAACTCTCTCTTCCATTCTGTGTTGCAGTAAACCCACTTTAAGGATATGAAGGGCTGGAGTTAGAAAATAGGTGTCTTCTAGTTAATGATAATATTTTGAAAATGCAGTTAGTTGCCAAGGAAAGTCTGGGAAAGACTAATAAACAGAGAAATAATGACAAAGTCAGATGAAAAAAAAGACTCTCATCAAGGGTCTAAACAGGGATTAAAACAGAAGAAATGAAATCCCAACACAAACGAATGACCTAAATGGAACAATAACAAACATCAGAAATAACTTAAACTCATAATAAAACACAAAAACCCGTGGAACATTAAATCCGAAGTTTTTTTCCTTTTCTGCAGTAAAATAGGAAATATGAATTTATTTTTATTAGATAGACAAGAGATTAAAAATAGATGATTTCCTTAGAGGCTTGTGACAGGATTGGAAATGGGGACGGATTTACATGAAATGGGTGAACAACAATAGTATGATTCTGAATGTTAACAAAACTAGATCTATGCTAACCAGAAGTTAAACAGAGATTCAGCTGAAGTTGATCCTCAAACAAAGAGCTTTATTGGAGCAAGTTGCACTAATGGAACAATGGCTATCACAGTGAACGATCAGTTGTCATGGTCCCAACCTATTGACAGTATGATTAGTAAAATGAAAACATGAATTGCTGGTGTCAGGCCATTTCCTACAGCGGTTCTACAATGCTTTTTTCTGTCTTAATTAGAATACTGCAAGTTTTTTATCAGATCAGATTTATCCAAGCTGCAGCTAGTCCAAAACACGGCTGCACGATTAGTAATAAGATGCCAATACTCTACTAGTGTTATTGAAATGCACCATCATTTGCAGTATTATTTACACATTTTTATAAAAAATCTTTTTTTTAAAAGCTTATTTATTCTTATCAGATGCATACTGTTATTATTTCACTCTATATGCTTTTGAAACTAAACTCATGTCAAACAGTACTAAAACTAACTTGATAATCTGTCTTTAACAGATTATCTCAGAAATGTAATAAATAACCTAAGATAATACAAAGGCAAAAGCTATACATCAATGAAAAGAAAACCTGAACAAAAATATGTAAATTTTGTCCATATATGTCATTTGTTTTACCTGTGATGACTGTTTGAAACTCTATGGTAAATTTAATATTGTTCTAGGTGTATTTCACAAACTGGTCACCAGGAAGGTTAGAACCCAGTGGAAACTGATGGTAAATGGCCTGTACTTATATAGTCAGGAGAGTTCACCAAAGCATTTTACGCTACATTCAGCCATTCACTCACACACTGATGGTGGCAAGCTACATTGTAGCTTCATGTGTCCTGGGGTGCACTGAGAGAAGCGACGCTGCTGTACACCAGTCCCTCTGACCACCATCAGTAGACCATGCAGGTGAAGTGTCTCGCTCAAGGACACAACAACACTGAAAGCCAGAGCTGGGGCTTGAACCGTCAACCCTTCAATTTCAGGGCAGGATTCCTACATCTGATGCCACTGTCGCCTTAATGATGAACCTAAACAAATAAACAGAACATGAGCCAACAAACAGGATTATATAGACGAAGAAACAGCTGGGGAGATGTTTAAAGTTTACCTATTAGAATGGAGAATCTTTCTTAAACATGATATAATTTGGCTTATCATCTGGAAATGGGATAAAAACAAAAGTGAGGCACAACTGCTGATCTATGAAGGCATGACTGTCCACCTGAAGCGACAGACTGAGGTAAGGAGGGCATCAATCTGAGCAAATGATATAAATTATAAATTTGTTTCTTAACGATCACAAGTATCCACTACTTCCAGCTGGACTAATACTTAAAAATTCTAATGTTTTTGTTCTTTTTTCTAGATAGAAGAAGTGGAGCATTTAGAAAGATAAGTTATAATTTGCAGGTCATACAGTCATCAGTGAAAAAAGTGGAATTTCACAGACTTTAAACTGTAGATCAGTGATATAACAACAAGAAAATACTTTTGAGAAAAATGCAGAATAGAAATGCAGCTGGATGAGAAACTAAACGGAGGAGCTGAGGGAAGGTAACTAATTAACTTATAATTGGAAAGAGAGGGGATTGACGGCACAAAAGGATCTAACTAAACCACAAGATAAAGACTAACAACATTTAATTATAGAAGAAAAGAGGAGAACAAAAGATTTTTATCTTTTATCGCAATCATTTTCTAGAACAGTTTGTCGTACAGCATCAATCGCTATTGTGACAGGCCTACTGAGAAGGTTATATGTCAATTCCTATTTTTTAAAGTAGTTAAATAACAGAAGATATATGATTTCTGAATCAAACAAAGATGGATTTTCTTTTTATTTTAATAAAATAAGTTAAGATAATTTATTCTGTCTATACATATTTCTTTATTTCCTCATACTCTATGGAAAACAATAGGATTGAAACATTAGAACTTCAGCAAAATCACATGTCACTGCAGTTTTCTGCATCAAGAAACCAAAAAGCTTCTCTCTATAACAGGGATCACCAACCTTTTTAAGAATAAGTGCTACTTCATGGGTACTGAGTCACAGGATGGGCTACTAATATTGACATATGAACTGGAGGAGTCAGCTTTCACCTAAACTTCATAGATAATAAACATATTTCTATTGTTTCTTTACATTTCTAATTTGCTTCTCCATATTGTCAATTTGAAATCCCTGTAAATGCTTATATGTTTTAAATTATTGATATGATGAAATGCTCTTTTAATGATAAAACATAACAGCAGCAGCAAAAAATAACATTGCAAACTTAGTCCACTGGTGAGTTGTTTTCATAAGATGCTGAGGGCACCCCATGTGGTCCTTGAGGGCCCCTTGGTGTCCGCGGGCATCACGTTGGTGACCCCTGCTCTATAACAACAAAATGCACAGCTCTAGCATGGTTTATACAACTTTATTTTCTAACAGGAGCGTTGACATATAAAGTGCAGTATGCAGATATCACATTCACTGACACTGGGACAAGATTAAAGTGTTTGTTATACATTTACTAGCAGTATTTAAAACGTAGAGAGCATTGCAGTAAGGAAAATAAAACATAAATCAACCATTTCCTTTTATTCCAGCAACCACACAACATAGAGATTTTCATTTGGCTCCTGACAAATATTCAGTTAAACATCTTGTGTTTTATCAGTTTTTGTATAATAAAGCTAACCTCCTTGTGAACATCTAAACAATAAAAATATATATTAAAGTGCCAAACAGAGCAGCTATAGCAGTTTATATTCTCCAACGGGAATCAGTGGAAGCTCCTATAATTGTTATAATCCCAGTAGGGTCTGGATTGTTGACTCTATAACTGACTAATGAGATTTCCAATAAAACGTGTCACTAAGTTTTTGAGTGTTTAACCTTAACAAAAAGCACCATATTCCCTCATTTCTAACACCCATTGGAACAGCAGCATCTAAGGCATCTTTTGCATATTTCAAGATAATCTTACAGTAGAAGTTGAGAAAAGGCACAAAGGCTTTTCATTGGCCATCTGTTGCTTTAAAGCTTGGATCCTGCAGATGACATCATGTGTTGTGACTGAGACCAAGACCCTTGCAGCTTGAAGCAGACAATGCTTGATAATACCAGGGAATGTGGATATATATTTAAAGAAGCTGAAAGCAGGCAAGTCATTTGTCTTTAAAGTTTAACTTCACCAGTGTCACAAGTATTGTTCGCTTTATATTTCACAGTACAGTCACATTTCATCAGTGATTCTCAGCAAAGAAAGAGAAATAAACCCAACAAACTCAGATAGTTACAGACAAGGACTCCTTCATTATTTTAAATGACATCACGCTTCTTTGGCTTTTTAATTAAGTTTGTAACCAAATCCATTAAGATAAGAAATATCAAGGCTGAGAAATGCTTTGATTGCATACATTCTGTGGCTTCTGGAAATGTGTTAAGCTTAAAGGTATAGTGAAGGATTTTCGCAAATTTTTGAAAAGACCCGCCCTCTCCACTTTAAAAAAGTGCATATGCACAACTCTGTACCCATTCTTGAGGGAACGCCTATTAAACGCATGCGAGAGCATGCACAAGCCCATTTCTCCTCGTGCACGCTCTGTTTAAAAGTTGCCATTTGCGTCACTCATTCAAGCTTACTTCCCAAAAGATTTGCAATTTTTCCACAATGTCAGACTCACAACTGGTATCAACATAATGATTGACAATTAGGAGGACCACTCATTTTGATGATCCAACCGGTAAAAGAACATCCTCCACTATACCTTTAATTTAAGTCTCTGCATTTGAGATAAAATGTTGCAAACATGAGGGGGATCTTTGTCATTTTTTAAGCATCAGTTGGTCACTTGAGCAGAAAGTGTATGTTCTTCTAGGTTTTGTGTTTTTCTTCAAACATCGCTTCTCTTAAGTTGGGGTTGAACAGGCTTTTAGGATGAAATGGCAAAAATCATGAAATTACATTTGATTTGACAGCTGAGTTGGATCTAAGGTGCTGCTGCTTGATCCTTTAACCTGGATTGAGATGGATTAGTTGCAAAAGTCAAATGAAAACATCATTGGAAAGATTGTACCTCTTATTTTACAGCGTTTATGTATAAACACTATGGAGAGAAATATAAGAACAAAGACGTTAAAGACTGAAATATCACAGCTTCCATGCTTGCAGAGAGTTACTTTCCCTCAGTAGGCTGCGGCCATCTTGACTCCACTGTTTGATATATTTAACGTTAGCTAACAATATGTTCTGTGCATATGTCAAAAACAGAGCACCAATTATATGAACACTGGCACCAGTGAGTCATTGCTGGAGCTTTTATCACAGAGACTATTAATCACTGTTATGAAAGCAACATCCCTGATGGAAAGCAAATCTACTAACTGCCATATGGCCTGTTCACATTCTTTGAATTTTTTCACATTTCATCCTCTTCTAGCTTATAGCTGCAGCTAGAAATTGTTAATTTTAAAATAAGGGAAATGAAAATATCAACCCTTGGTGTATATTTGTTTATAAGGGTTAATCTCCCCCTACTTTAAGGGTTTTTTTCTTTGTTTTAACTGACTATTCATCTAGATTAAGCTGTTCGCCCATTATGCATAACAGAAACTCTGTCAAAATGAATGAAAAAATATCTATTTTTAAAAAAAATATATCTTAAGTCTTAATCTTTGATCTAATTAATTCTATTGAAGCTCCACTGCAGATTTTCTTCCAGGATTCTCTAGTATTGAGCTCAACCCTCACAGCAGGATGCTGCCACCATGTTTTAATCTGGGGGTGGTGAGTTCAGGATCCTATGTAGAGCTTTACTGAAAATGTGTTGTTATCATCCAACCAGGGCGCCCTCTTTGTTTGTTTCCTTTGTTCCATTTGACTTGTGGCTAACTTCAAACAGGATTTCTAACTAATTTTCCGTGCCACATCTAAATAATTGACAGACTGGAAAACTGCATGACTAACAGCAAACCTCTGAGGGCTTCAAAGACCAGCTCAATCTTTCCTGTGATTATATTCATTTCCCTCAATAAATAAATGACTTCTGGAAGGAAGTTGGATGCTTTGAATTTTATTGAGGGGTATCAGAGGGAAGGGACCTGAATACATGTAGGCATTGTTTTCTATATTGTTTTCTATATATATGTATATATAATAGTATAGAAATACCCCAGCAGCAAAACTCAGCCCATTGTTGTGCATTCTGTCTCTTCATTTGTAAGATACATTAGGGCTTGTAGTCATACCTGTGAGTCAGTAGGTAGCCTAACTAGTCAAAAGAAACACTTCAAGCAGCAACAAAATAAAATAAATGCAAGCTAGCAAAAACTTTGAATTTGCAACTCCTGGGTGCTTTTTTTTTATATAGACCTACAAAATCATTTAAATTTAATATCTTCTCTAATTTCAATTTTTTTTTTCCTGTCTTTCTCTTCTTTTCCCCCTATAACCTTTAAACTTAAGCAAAAATGATACAGTTTAATTCTGAAATGCCCCAGTTTAAACCTATATTCAACACAAATACTGGAAGAGACCGTTATTAAGGCTGTACGCTGCCCTAAAGTTAAAATGGCAAATTAAACAAGAGCATGATTTATGCCAAACTCAACTTGAATGAAATGGATTCGGGATGCACAAAGCAAAAAAAAAAAAAAAAAGAGTTTCCTTTTCTTAAAATACGATTTTTATTTGTGAATTTACACAGATTAGCAACACATCTAAAAGCATCTCCATTAGATAACCATTTATATAGGATTTTCACAGGTCACAGAGAAGCTGGGCTCAATCTGACACGCCAAAGCAAAATGCATTTTCTTTTTGACAGAAAAAAAAATGTAATGGATAGAGAGGCATTAGTAAAGCAAGGTGCAAACGGTTAAAAAACACATGAGGAGGGAACAAAAAGGATGAAATGCACATTCAGTTCATCTGAGAGCAAGATCAGTTCATAAAATACTTAAAAGGAGGCCTCCTCTCTCTGTAAACCAAAAGAAAAAGATAGATTACTCTGGTACAAATGGAGGATGGACAAAAAAAAACATTTTTAAAAGGAGAGATGTTATGAAAGGAGAAATAAAAGACAATCTGAGTGATAAAAACATGGTGTGTTAGTGTCAGCTTGTCCAGTCCTCCTTCCAGTTAAGCACAGAAACTCACACCCTCTTCCTTTCTCCGCCCATCAGATACGTGACACACCCACAACCCTCCCCTTTCCTCCCCCAGAGCCAGAAAGCTGTCATGTAACATAGCCTAGGATGCTCCTTTGCATCCTCCTGCCCTCCCTCCAAATCCAATACTTCACATTGCTTGCTGGGATATTGGTACATCTGTTTAAACTGCGAGGGGGTGGGGTGATATGCGGCAAGCCATCATCGTTTTGGGCTGAGCAGAGTTCAGCTATGGGTCATCAGACTGTTGCAGCGTGATCGTATTTTTGAGGGCATGCTTTGAGAAAGACATTACTGGGTTTAGAGTGGCATCAAATACAAATAACAGCATCAGTCTGGTAATGTTCTAGTTCTTAAAGGGAATTAGGATGAATCAGGCACAGGAGAGAGTGCATCTGCTATGAAGTGAGATTTTTTGGAAGCGGGAGAGGCATCGATGCCAGTGCTGGGGGGATTTTACAGACGTCTCACCCAGGAGCCATGGAGCCTGAGCAGGCAGATAAGAATCACAACCTTTGTCTGAATAAAGTTGGACAAAATATGTTATGGCTGTATAAAAAACCACAATCAAAGAAAACACCACCCCTATATCTAACCAAGGGATTTAGCAAACTGAGTTTTTTTTTTTATGCTTTTCAATGTGGAGATTTATAAAACTAACTTTTCTAGTGTATATCAGAATTATTAGCCCTGTGGAAAATGTAATGTTCTTTAATAAAAAATATATTTTTTTTCTAAGCTTTTCAAAGAAGCATGTTTATTTTTCCATCAAATGGAAGTTGAACTTAAAATTTACTAGGTTGCATAATTGCCTTCTTAAAGAACTCACACTGGGTGCTTCATACGGATCAAAACAAATGAAATCTAGATAACGCTTCTGATTTTCTCCCAATTTCCGTATGTTTACGACTTGAATAAAGATAGAAGCTGCCACTTGAGGAAAAGCTTTATGCTAACAAGTCAATTTAGACTTAAGAGGAAGGATTTCTATTGACAAAGATTGAACAAAAAAACATTAAACACCTGCGAGAGGTAGAAAGCTCAGAGATAATGCTGGAAAATAAACCAGTTAAAGGTGTCTTTAAAAAAAACACACAAAAAAACAGAAGATTTTATTGAAGTGACAATGACTAAGCAGAGTCAGGATGCATCATATGGCCTGACTTTCAAGGGCCAGATTAAACTACAGCTCTTTAGCCATAGCTTCTAATTAGAGGATGAACTGAAAGCTCTATAACCCTACAGCACCACACGGTGGTGGGAGGATTATGGTTCTTACAGCTTTCTTAACAATAAAGTTGTTGGTTTTTCTGCAAGTTGCTTTGTCTGGTTTGATTAAACCTTACAGGAAGTTTGACGGCTCAGACGAAAAATTAATAACTTTAATAGCTTTAGCCTCCTTCGGTATCTTCCGTTCCATTTTCATGTATTCATTAATGGCAGTGGAGCCTCCTGCTGGTGGTGCACAGCTATTACTGTGTTTCTGATTGGAATCTGACAGAATGTGCAGCTAAAATGTATTTAAAATCAAAACAGAAAAGAAAGAGTTTAAATCAACATCCAGGTGGGGCCTTGAGTTGAGCTGCTCGTAAAAAACAAAATAAAACAAATGCAACAACACGAAACAGGATCTGACCAATATCTGTAGGTCACATGAGATTATTCCTCCCGTTTTCTTTCCGCTCACTTTCTTGGCCCTGACCTTTCCTGAACACCATGCCTCGCTTGCCACTTACACGACTTCTACTAATTACTTTATAATCTCCTTCGCCTGTGAACAAAACCGCAACACAAACATCATATGCTGCGAGGGAAGCGCTGCGTAGCGACAAACTAAAGCACAAAGTTACAAAACATACAGCCAGCATATCCAGTTTTAACACCATCATGCTAAATAGTAACTGCGTGCTCCGAGGGATTACGATGTCAGCGAGGATATCCAGCTGTTGCTCAGACAGAATAACGTGCCACAATAAAAGTTTGGGAATGAGTCTCTGCACTCGGCATGGGGCAGCATGGGATTTTTTGTGCATGATGTAAATACCATCATCTAATGCTAATTAGAAACCATTATTTGACATATTATTATAATGCTCTGTGCAAAGGGATAAAATCTGAACATTTTGATAATTTTTTTTACATTTTGAGAGAAACAAACATCCTGGTATCTGTTGTTGTATTTACAGGAAAACGCTGTGACTCTACAGTATCTGAACACAGCAAACCAGTTCCTGTTTCTTCCACTTTCATGAAGTCAGCAGTATGAACACTTTGCATGGTAGGAAAGAAACCTCCTGATTGCTTTGCCTATTCTGGGCAGCCTTTAGCCATCATTAGGTGATGGAAAAACACATGAATGATGCTAATTTAATTGGGACTACAGCTTTCCATAAACGAACTACAAAAACACAAGATACACAAATGTAGTGAACATTTATTGTTCCTCATTATAAAACCCAGAAACTGTGAAGGTATGTAGATTTTCATGTTTCACACAGAGCGGGTCATGAAATAATCTGCTTTTGTTGCTTCCTGCGAGGTTTTCTAGGCCTACCGTATATGTCCTGTCATGCAAAGGATTGTGGGATTTGCTTATCATGGAAACCACTGATGCGCTCCTGCTTTGGCTAAAGAGCCCTGAGCGAAGGATGCAGCCCTAGTGCTGGATTGTTTCATGCTAACATTTTGCATGATCATGTGGTTGAGCTTTGAAGAACATACTGCCAACTAGTGGCCTGGCAGGGCAAATCCAGCATTGATAATGTTTCTAGTGTCATGCACACTGTTATTAAAATGTCTACAGAAATGTAAAAAAAATATCCCGTTCGCAACAGATTGTTTTGACTTATGAAACCTCATTTTTATAACAAAACCAAAGCAGATAAAGATTGGAGAACTGCTAGGTTTTCAGTATTTTAAAACAGCTGACGCCACTTTAGGTTGAACAATACTGAAAAATATCAATCTGATGTTTTGCACAATAGTTGTAAACTGAGCTCCGTTTATTTCCTCCTGAAGTACATCTTTAATTTGCTAAAGTCCTTTCTGGATTCTTTTGGTCTATTTTTACAACAGATTTTAAATACAAATTTGTAAAAAAAAAAAAAAAAAAAAAAAAAAAAATGTTTTAGCATAATATTGACTGAAAGGACCAGAAATCCAGTGAGTACATTTAAATAAAGAGATAATTCTAATAGAAATGTTTTATGAGACTCTTCCGATTGAAATTACCTTTGAAAATAACTTTTTAGCAGGCATTTTTACTAAAACCACATTTCTTTATAAAAATAATTGTACTGCAGTATTCTAATAATTAATATGATTGTATTAGGTAGAAGCTGAAATCATTAGAACCAGAGTAAATATGGTTTGAAACTAACAGTGTGTAGTGAAGTAGTTTATATGATGTATTTTACTTATTAAAAGGGTTACTCCGACAAATGAATTTTTAATAATATTTTAAGTGATCCAGATGCACCTTTATAACCTTTAATCCGGTAACTGGCCCATGCCTAGAGCGAGACGAGGCCGACGGATATAAAACTGCATTCAGTCTGAACAATCACCACCCATGAGAAACAGAGATGCTTCCCTAAAATTTGATTTTCTCCCAGTCATTTTGGCAAATAAAAACAACAGAGATGAAGAAGGTATGGTATAAAAACGCTACATAAATATGAGATAATGTAGTTAGAAACAGCCAGCCTTCGTCCGCACCATCTACTCCAACAACCTTTAACCGTATCGGTGGTTTAACAACAATCTTTGGAGGAGAAAACCGTCATCCAGAGCCACACATCAGCTCAAAGCCTCCTGCTGCTTTTATTCCAGGTTTTCCAGTGTGATGTAAAAACTTATGTGGCGTCTCCGCTTTCCTTTGTGCAGAAATAATTGGAAATATATCTAAAAAAAGCATATGTGAAGGGAAACAAAAGAGGCTTCCAGTTTATATTTGAGAAAGGTTAAAAATGAGAAGAGGAGCCAGTTATTCAGGATCTAAAAAGTGACATTTCCAGGAGCCCTGTTAGAGCACTGCATGAGTTATCAGGTGTGTGGACACACCAACACCTGCATGTTTCCTCACATCTGCTGCAGCTTTGATCGGGGGGGCCCAAACGCCTGCCCTCCCAGAAACTTCACAAACATTCTTTCTCTGCAAAAATTACTTTTTTTTTTTTTTTTTATCCCATTTTTTTAAACTTTCTTCTGCCTTTTGTACATAAAACCTTTTGTTAAAAAAATCAAATATAATTAAAAACAAAAAAAAAACAAACATAAAAGGACAGACAAAAGAAAGACAGAAAGGAGGAGGATCGGGCCCCTCTTTCCTCTTTACGCGGACGCTCTTCCTGACTCCCCGCGCTGCCTGCTCCCTTCTCTCAGGCCTCCGTCTTCTCTTTCTTTTTGTTTTTCTTCAAGAAGGACGGCGTGCGGAACTTCTTCTTCTTCTTGGTGTTGGGTGACTTAGAGGGGGAGCTTTCGGGGGACAGCGTCTCCTCGATCTTCTCGCCAGAGCGCACGGTGATCTCCACGCTCTCCATGCTGGTGGTCAGCTGACTGACCCGCTTGGACAGCTCCTCGTCGTGGTTGTCCTTTCCGTTCATCAGGCCCGTGTGGTTTTCTGGAGGGAAAGGTTTAAGACATTGTGAAGGCAGTACTTATTATTTTTATTTTGAGGTCAGTTGGCCTGTTAGCCATCTTGTAGCTTGTAATGATCATTGCTTCTAAAGAAACACAGCTCTGTAGTTATGAAGCTACACCATTAAATTTGACCACAAATATGGAGACAGGAAATCCTAAAATACCAAGTCTGAAATAATTTTTCATGCATTATTTATCTCCTGAGGACTTAGAATTACCCCGTATTTCCACATATGGTGGTTCTGATTCCAGTTTGGCCCAGTTACCCCATCTTATGGTGAAAACATAGTTACACTAACCCTGTGGACAGGGATCCAGATCCAGTTAGTAAAACCCTGACAGGTTTTGCTTCTTCCTGTTAACCAATCAGCCTTCATTTCTGTGTTATGGAGCTGGAAATGGTTCTAATCTCTGTACAGGATTTTCATTTCCAGGATCTGGATTATGATTAATGGTTCTAGACAGGGGCCAACAGGGGGCCAATGTCCCTATGAAACTGGTCCTCACCGCTGTTATGGCCCTTTTACTGAAGACATAATATTAAATAAATGTCTAATTAGGATAAGCGCTGTCATGGAAACTATACCTGATTAATTTAACCAGTTTCATTTCAATAATTATTTGCTAAAAATTAGCTGCTCCACTTTGATCTATTATATCTTAGTTGCCCATTGCTGCAGGTGCCTCTTTGGCTCTCTTAATATATCAAACAATGTATTATTGCCCTGTTTTTTGTTTTTTTTTTACTCTATGTGACAATTTTCTCATCACAGAATATTCTTATTATGAATATGCTGGATTACTTTTAATCTATGGACCCTTACGGATAAATGGTAATGATATTCAATCTAAGATCGCCTCAGTATCTCTTAAAAGGTAGGAAGCCTCAAAAGTTCTGATTTCATATGCTGCTATATCTTTATTAATTGTGCTTTAGTGCTGATGGTGTCCATAAAATTACATAACATGTCCATATTGGTAAAAGTTTGAGCTCATGTGTACTGTTGTGATTAATAGGCATTTATATATAATAGGTCGCTGGCAGGCTGGTGGAGTTTAATAGGCTAGAATCCACTATGGATTATCCACTACTGTTCTAATCTAAAATACTCTAAAAGCAAATGTTTGCAAACAAGATTATCTTTAAATAAAAATGGCTTAAGCGGGTTTAGTTTGCCCCTAAATAAACATGATCATCATATCAGCAGATGGTTATCGGATTTTTTTAACACCTGATCAGTAAGAAATGACTTTAAGAAATGGCATTGCGTTTGACTTTAGTAGTTCTCAGACAAACTTTAATGCATTAAAATGTTATGGTAAACAATTTGATCATAAAATGAAAAAAAATGGGTTCTAAAAAGTTGAATTGTACTGCATTTTAGCCCTACTGCAAAATGGTCTGCTGGTATCATTTCAGTGACCTTCCTGTTAGCTCAGGGTTAAGTGTTAACGAGGACAGAGCAGCTCCGATTACTCAGAAGCAGAGGAGCAGGACGGCTGGTTTAAAATGGAGCATTTATTCTGTAAATACAAATGCTTTTGTCTCAATGTTTCTGGATGAAATATGGAAAATAAAAAGCTCAGTCTTAGAAAATTTGCACCCGACTGTGAAAAGCATCAGTTTGAAATCTAAACTGTTTTTGTCCACTATGCCATTTCAGCAGCCATCTTCACCCAGAGACACTAATTCCCATCAACCCGCGCTGAATGTCCGCTTATCATGCTCCACAAATTTTTTAATATCCCTTCATTAAAATAATGAATGAATAACGAAAAAACAGCGACCCAATAACCCGGAGTCTGTCCTCCTTTTCAAATGAACAAACCATTGCTGTGAAACCCACTCTCGTAATAACAGGTCACGTAACGCCTCTGATTCAGCGTTGTGTCCTTTTCTTTGCAGGTCAGAGGATCCAGGGCGCTGATATAATGTTACAGCATCAAGCGCTGCCGACCTACCTGTTTGTTTACACCTTAAAACACATGGTGATTCAAATGAGCACAGTACAAGAACCGGCTGACCCTGGAAGGTGGCGTCAGAATATACGGGTCCCCTGAGTTAGAAGGCTGTCATAGGGGTAATTGCCATTGTGTGGTTTTGCGTGTTTGCGCTGGAAGGAAGCTGACAGGAACTCAATCCCAGGGTGCTATTATTTACCACTGCTAATGGGCCTGGTGTGATCTCTGTGTCTCTTTGAGGGGCATTAACCAGTGTGAAGTGTCAGATGTGAGAAGCGACGAGTTAAAGGAGAAAATACTGTAAGTCAACAGAGTAGCCGGGACCAGATCATGATAACTGTTGTAAACAAAGCCTCTTTTCCCCACAATGTTAGAGGCAAACACGTGTTTAGCTACAATATAAAATGTTAACATTTTTTGAGAAAAAAAGCTTCTCCAATTGTCTCCTTTTGACTTGAATTTGGTTGTAAAATAAACTAAACAGACTACATGTGCATTTCCTAAATGATTTAGTTGCATGCATGGGGCTCCTTTTGTATAGTTAATAATTTAATGCATTTGATTCTCGCTAAAAATACAAAGCAGAGTTAAAAGCTGTAGCTGCTGCACAGATTTATTCAGTTACATACTTTTTTGTGTAACCTTGGCTATGAATTAGAACCTGAATGGGCAGAGCATGAACTGCCTGCTTTGCTTCTGGACTTGGACTGGGCAGACCGAGTGGCTGCTGTCGTATGGATGACGTCATGCTGCTCCATGTTAGGGTCATAAACTGAAAGCTTCTCTTTCATGGTGTTCTGCTTGAGATCAGGGTTCATGTTATGTCAATTGATCATAACTTTGAATCAATTTGACTGGATGATCTGGTTGAACTCTAAAGTGCCTTGAGATGACGTGTGTTGTGAATTGGCGCTATAGAAATAAACTGAATTGAATTGATCAAAGTTCTGTTTTTATAAAATACTTGGGTAGGTTTTTGTTGTTTTTTTTTAAACCTGGAACTTCACCTGCAAAATGGTTTGTTAAAAACTTGTTTCTGGAGAAAATTCCCACTTTGATGAGGGGAAAATTAAAGTTTAATTAAGATTTTCATGGGGGGGGGGGGAATATATTTACTCAGATAGCCAGGATGGTTTGAACAAATTTATTTCTTTATTTTATTTGTTTTAGAGTCCTTTTTTTTTTTTTTTTTTTAATAAAAGCCTTTAAAATATTTAAACACATAACGTTAATTAAATTTATTTGTGTGAAAGTGGTTTCACAGTCAGGATTTCCAGCTGGATTATTTTAAATGTTTGAAATAATAGACAAACTATAAATCTAACATCCTAAATCCTAAATATTCATTGTTTTAGTCCAGCTCCTCACATAACTTAATAAAAATGACATAATTAATGAAAAAAAAATTGGATATCCAACTCCTTAGTGACGGATATCTATGAAGAAGGTTTTTAAAGGTTTTAAATTTGCTTGCCTGTTGGATTTCTCTTCTCCAACTGATAGAACTGACCTCTTTTCTCCTAATGAATCCAATCAAATGATAAATGGTTTTATTTTTGACAAAGTAACTTACTGTACACATTTATTTGCATTTGGATGTGAACATACGGACAAAAAGTATCAAATTCATCTGAAAATGTTTTTTTCCACTGAAATCATTAGTTCAGAATCATGCTATAACCTGAATATGTAGAATAAACCCTGCATGTAAAAAAAAATAAAGTAGTTTAAAATTCACAGTCATACCAAAGTATTAGCAAACATTAGATTAAAGAGGCAAACAGCTCTGCATCGACCTCTCTCTGTGTGAGCGATACCTTCTTTAGCTGGAGTGATTTGCGGAGACTGCGTGACAGACAGAGACTGAGAGAGAGTGGAGCCGTCGTCGGAGGTTAGCTCGTGCTCGCCATCTGCAGGGAGGTCGGTGGGGGGGAGGGGGGGTTAGGGTTGCAGGAGGGTGTTTGAGTGCAGTGGGGGTGGGTTGGTATAAAAGGGACGACAGAGGGGATGAGTGGGATGAGAGGGTGGAGGGATTTGAGATGGAAGAGATTAGTCATAACACAGAGGCAGACAGACACATGTTAGAATCAGGCCATGCACAGCTGCTTTCCCACAAAACTTTCAAAATAAAGGTTTCCTTGTCTGTTGATCACCAGGCTCTCTTTCCTCCAGCCACCTTTTTATGAGTCCGCCTTGAAACACGCTTTCCAGCACCACTGATCTGAGCATTGATGTGATTCTCATGTAAAGCTGCTATAAGGCCTACAAATGATGCAGTGATCTAAGATGAATAACAAATATTTAAAGGGTAGCCCGACCCACAGCATAACAGGACCTCCACTGTACTGTAAAGCAGGAAGTAATGTTTCATCCGCTGTTTTAAATTAGTCCCATCTGATTCTGTCTAATGGTCCAAATATTGTCTCCTCCCATCAAGCTTCTGATAAGTTTTCTGTACTTATCAGATTTGAATCTGGCATAGATTAGAAACAGCCAGCATGTAGATAGTGTAAAGGTTGTTATGCAGACTCTCTGACTCCAAGATGCCACATAGCAGTTTTTTTTTACGTCTCTTACCATCCTGCTGACTGCGCATAGCGGCAAGGTAATTTCAGCTCCTCATACATAAATACGGGCAACATCAACTAAGTGTTCTTATACAAGTTTTCTGACTTATTAAGATCTACATACAGAACATCTGCAGGACATACACTGCTGTTTTGATGAGCCTGTGAGTTCCGGATTAAATATTATAACCTCAAAATAATCCAGTCAACTTTAATTAGGGAAATAAAAAAATGCCTTAATGGTATTTATTTTTGTGAAATTTGAAGGGACGTTACTTGTGGGGGATTTTGGTGAAAAAATATTTCTTAACTCAGCTTATAGTTTATCCATTAGCAGCTTCCACCTTCAGCTGACATCTATTACTGTCCTTTGCAGCTCCTCTTAACGCACCATTTACAGAGAGGTTGTGCAGCAACCTGGTTCGTACGGTTCAGATGTCTCATCACATATTCTCCATGTGGGACATGAAGGTGGAAACTGGTTACATAATCAATTTGAAGAGATGAAGTACCATCATTTTTTTATCTTATAACAAAGTCTCTTTATAGATGCTCTTACATATCCTATAACCACATGTTTTTTTCTGTTTTAAATGCTGAGCAGCCGCTCTGTTCAGGAGACAATCAGAAATCAAAGCGGTGCATGTCAGCGTGTCTGCATGTGTGCAGGCCTCTCCAGACGGACTTCAGCTTGCATCCAGATGGGTCACCGGGGATTCATGGGGCTGTGGGGGTAACAGTGTCATAGCAACGGGCTGTGCTCATGTGGCGGGTGTGAAGACCTGCTGTCGGTTCAGTCTGCCATCTTAGTCACACAGGCCTTTTCATATGCACACAGCAGTACAGAACATTTGGACGTGTACCGTCCACATGCATGAACACATGCCCTCGGTCGTACACACTCCCACGTGAAACAACCACATTTCAATCTGGTCCAATGCGCCTGCAGCTCTGCAGAGTGAACCCCTCCACCACTGTCTGCCTACTATTGACGTTCTGCTTTCCTTTCTGAAGAGATAATATGATTAAAATTGACTTTGAGCGTAAGCAGACAGAACACGGTTATAGAAGTAGAAATGTCTATAAGGACAAACTCTTGGATTTTAAAGTTGTCAGAATCAATCAGAATGCTGTTTAACATGCAGAGCTTCAGGTTTACCACCAGTGCAGAGCTTATGGGAACCAAATCTGATTCAAGATGGGAGAAACTAATCTGTATGTGGACATACAGGGGTGAGGGGGTACTGTAGAGCACAGTTTAATCCAGATTAGGTTAAAGATCATCTGGAAATCTGCTCCAGATGTTTGCTCTGATCTGCCAGTTAGCACGCTGAACAGATTTCAGCAGGGCTGCAGGAATGCATGATTAGTTTTTAAACACACTGCAACAAATGACTGCTGTGAATTTGTCAGAAACATTAAACATGGATCAGAAAGAAATGTTTTGTAAAGATACGTAAACTAAAGGAGTAAAGTTTAGAACGAAGAGCCTTAAATGTGTTTTACTCTTTTTGTGTGGCTTCAGAGAAACCTGAAGGTGCTGTGCTGCAGAGAGGGACTGCACTTTGGGGTTCTTGTTTAGAATGAAATGTTTGGGCCAGTTAGATCTTCCTTCATATGCATCGGTCTCCGGTTCTCAGCTTCTACTACTTTCAATTAGCATAAAAATATTTTCAAAACAAGATCTTTTACTTTGGTTATAATGATGCACAAAAAAAGGGAGCAAGCATTCATTACAATGAACAGAGTTCTGCTGAGCGTGTGTGAGCATGGATTTATTAGTGTGTGTGTCTGTGTGTCGTACCGCTGAGGCCAAGTTGCCTTCTCTCCATGTTTTTGTGGGACTCCTCCTTTTCCAACAGCTCGCTGAACGGGTTGGGAGGAAGAGGAGCCATCTGCTCCTCCTCTGTGGGCACGTATGGCTGAGGAGGAGGGGAGGACAGAGGGAGCAAAGGGTGAGCGCAGGAGCACAAGCAGAAACGCTGACTGTTCACCACAAACATCTGAGTGCATCTAATAATCCAATACATGGTAATCCTTTCATCAAACTCATACAGCAAGCTACAGCGCTCCACATCTGCTGACATCTGTGTTCAACAACAGGTCATGAACGCTTCTCATGCTCTCAAAAGAAACACCGTGGATCAACAAGTCCAGATAAAGAGGGAAACTTTTCCAAAATAAATAGAACACTGGTGCAAACAGAGAAAAATTCAAAGTCTCCAGGCACGACTACATGCGATGTTCCAAAAGAAAACTAAATAAAATAAAAGCAACTGCAAACAACAATGGACAGGATGATGCTGGAGAATATTTACCGGCGCGCCTATTTGCCCAGCTTCCTTTAAGGCAAAACACAAATAAAGAAGAAGAAGAAAAAAACAGGGAATCAGTCCCCAAATGTGTGGCTGAGAGATTTATTTTATAGGTTTCTAATGATTTAGTCCAGCTTTCCATGATTGTTTGTCTCCCCCTAGTGGCCTAAGAGAATGAACAGGAAGAAGGCCTGTAAAGCTTTGGGTGGCGGTGTCCATCAATGTGAATCTTAACAATAGAATATCATCTAAAGGAAAAAATTAAAAAAGAAATGTGG
Organism: Cyprinodon variegatus; assembly: GCF_000732505.1. NCBI lineage: Eukaryota > Metazoa > Chordata > Actinopteri > Cyprinodontiformes > Cyprinodontidae > Cyprinodon > Cyprinodon variegatus. The sequence goes on along the minus strand of NW_015150527.1, from coordinate 728,788 downwards.
GAATAACTGTCCCGCAGAGAGATATTGATTAGCTCCCTTCACATGGAGGGAACCCGCCACATAAAGAAGCTGGCTTTTCAGAGCACCATAGCCAGAATTAATGGGAAAAAAGGAAAGTTGAGTAAAAGGATAAAAAGGGTTTGTAAACGGGCAACTGCAGCCTCAAGAGGATTGTGAAGAAAATTCTGTTATAAATATTTACAATGTTTGGAGGGCTAGAGAGAGTCGCCACACACAGATTAGAACACTGGGTACAACTATTGCCTTCCTTCACTTAAGCCTATTCTGGAGCAGAGGTAACTGGAACAGTAGCTGCTAAAAGCTCTGAAGTCCTTTTTTTGGATGGATATAAAGTTTCAATGTAAAACAAGAGTCTGGATGAAGAACTTAGAGGGACCAAATCCAAGAAAGATTTCAACAGTCAGTGATGTTTTCAGGAGTTATTTCATCTGCTGGTGTTCACTGTGTGTATAAAGTCCAAATTCAGTGCATCAGTTTGTCAGGAAACTTAACAAAAACCTGGACTTCCTAAACGTATGACCTCCATTTAACGCTGCAATGATGCAGCAATTCATGTAACCAAATACGCAGGTACATTTATGTACAGATGAACTTATACTGCATTCCTGTATTACAGCTAAATCGTCTTCATTGGTCAATTTTATAATTCTAACCTGATTCTTGGATGCATTTGGAATGTTAACTTACTCCTAATGTTCATGCACTGCTGTCAACAGATTGCTTCAGATTGTAATAAATTTAAACTTAATGTAAACACATAAATCCACAAAATCTCATTAAAAATGTGACCAGAACATTTGCAAAATTGTCAAGATCTGCAGTAATCCTGAAATTGTGCATTTTCAATAAACTTTTTAAACGTCACATAAAATATAAGTTGAATAAAATCACACTGTCTTGTTTAAAACCTTTCTTCTTACTTTGTCTCTTGGCTATGAGCTACAGAACCCGTAAAAAAAGAACACAGGTGCATGAGTCTCTCTGTGGAGCCATGTTTGTGGCGTTTATCTACATTAGAAGCTCATTCTCACCTGGCGCGGCTGATCGACAGGAATCCCAGCGAGGTGCTGAGACCGCGGGCCTGATGTCATCACATCTAACCGGTTCTGCTCTCTGATCTGAAACGGGACAAACAAATGAAAAACAGAGATGATATCAGCAGGTTCGAAGAGAGTAAAACTACTATTTCCTCCTAATATATAAATCATATATCTTTAATAAATTAAAATTATAGAACATTTTCTGATAAGGAAAATCAGATGTGTTTGTTTACTTTTGATATTGTTCAGTTGGTTCTGTTGCTCAAAAACACGATGATGTGAAACTGGTTCATGTATCAGTATCAGTGTTGGACATTAAAATGTAAAAACTAGAGCAAGTAGCCTGGATGAGTGTTGAGCTTGAAGTTTGTCATGTTGTTTTGTACGATAGGAAGGATGGCATCAAAGCCTCCAAATCTCAAACATAACAATTAGATGCTGCTTAGTTGCTATCTAGTCGTTTGAGAGGCCTGGAAGAAAATAAAATGTCAGAGGAAGTTTTCTGCGTCTTTATTTAATAATGTTTAACTTGATCAGGGGAGACTTCAGGGTTCCTAAAATTTTAAAAAGTTCTGCATTAGATAAATAAAACCACAAAAACCTGAATCAGAGAAAATAATTTCAGCATTTCCAGATTATTCTATTGTTTAAATGTTTTGTCCTCCCTCCCTCCGTTCCTTCCTTCCCTCCCTCACCCCCTTATTGGATATTTTTATCACTTCAGTGCAGGTAGTTTCAATGATCATCTCTTCTTTTTTGACTAAATGTCTGAGAAGCCCTTTTGTTTAGTTAAGAGTCGAGTTTTAAATTAGGCATTTTTAAATGACATCCCTTCTTGTGTACTCATGATGGAAGCCTTTTAAACTGTTACTGAGCTAAAGCTACATATTTTGGAAGAAACCAACAAAAAGAAGCTGAACTCACTTTGTTCCTCTTCTGCTGCACCTCGGTGGGGTCTGTGTTCAGAGGGACGAACTGGTTGGGGTCCTCAATGCGGATCGGAGTTCCGGTTTCATCCGCTTTCATCCACTGTGAAAGGTAGAAGATAAGGATCAAGAATAAATCTCTTTGCTAACAACAGTAGAGGAGATAAAGAAAGTACAGAAAGCTGTTATAAAGTATCTTAAGAATAAAGGAATATACAATAAGATTTATATATATATGGCTCATGCTAAATACTCCCATATAGTAGGTGGTGGTATGCACCTAAAAGTCAAGGTTGCAATCTGCCATTAAACTAATAGAAGAAGAATCTCTTTGCTCAGTGTCGGGTTGGTAGTTTCCTGTTCGACCACTAGATGGAGCTCTATGTTTGAGAAGGAAGGGCTGACTGCTTTGCTTTGCCTGCAGGACCCTCATTGTGCTCACCGTGGTGGTCCTGCTGCAGCGCTCCTCTCCGGCCTCCACGCTGACCTTGGTGTAGCTGTTAGGGGAGTTCAGCCAGCGCGTCTTCTCCCTCTGCTGCCGCTGCTGTAGGAACTTGAAGGGCAGCCGAGTGGCGTCACCATCCTCCTCAAATGTGAACGCGGTGACGGTGGCGGGGATCTCCACTTCGCTCTTATGCCTCGGCTTCTCTCGAATGATGGGGTGTCTGTAGGCGTAACCCGTCCTGTAGCCCTGAGGATGGGAAAGGACAGAAATGACTTCATTCCTGCAGGTTTTTTTATGAAGTATGCAGTACCTTTCCCTTCTCCTTATGACACAGCCCCTCATTTTTGGGCAATGTGGTTTATTGGAAATACAATGATGCACGTTTCAGAATATATTTCAATCTGAAAAAGTCATACGGAAGGAAAAGACAATTAGAAGAGTTTTATTGATACAATTACTTTAGTCTTTGGCGCTCAGACCTCGGCAGGAAACACTGGTGCAGAATTTGCTTTGATATGCATAAACAGGACTAAATAATAGGGATGTTTCACCCCAGGCCTGAAACTGGTGGCGGAGTGGAGAGGATGAAGTTGGTCAGTCTGTAGACTGCTGGTTAGCGAGCCAATATGCTTGAGCTGTATGAAGAAATTAGGTGTGCTGCGTCAGCTGATACTAGTGCTTCACTTTGGGACCTGGAAGATAGAAGTCCAGCTTGGATAACACAGGTTCAGAGAACCTGTCCATGATAAGCAAGCATGAAGCGACAGTGGAGAGGAAAAACTCCCCTTTGGGAAGAAACCTCTGTTAGAACCAGGCTCATCATGGCGGCCTTCAGCTGGACCGGTTGAAATGGGACAGTGAAAGCAGAAAGAGTCCAGTAGGAATGACACTCTGATGAAGCTTGAGCTACAGGGGTGGAGAAGGGGATGGAGGTGGGTTAAATTGGGATGAATCGGGTTAATAGCGGGACCGCTGCCTGCACTTCAGGCACCTTTGATGAGATGTGGTTTGGAGTCCCTTTTAAGATGAACTATGGATGCTGATTGGCCCGTAACAAAGGCGAATAGTAATGGTTTCTTCAGTTGAACTTCCGCCTAGGCTCCATTTAGCAAAGAAATGAAACAAAACCCATTTGGCAGCAGGAAAACAGGCCATGTGGGAAGAAGAACTAACACTGAACCATAAAGCAACATCTCCACCACGAAACATGGAGGTGACCGTATCATGGGGAGGTGGATGGAGCTAAATACAAGAGGATCCAAGACGAAAAAAAGCTGTTAGAGGCTGAAAAGGATTTGAGCTCCAGTCTGACAATGAATCTAAGCAAAAACCCCAGAGCCGCTAGTAAAATAAAACACATTCTTCTGTTAGAGGGGCCTAGTCAAAGCATGGGTCTAACTGCAAGTTTAGAGTACCTGGCAAACCTTTTAAAAGTATCTTCCCAGACACTTTCTTCTCAAACCCACAGAGCTTCAGCTGTTTTTAAACAGGAGACGGATTAATCCTGGTAGAGACGAGCCTGGACGACTACAGCTGGAAGTCCAGGGAAGCATTGATACAGGAAGGCACGAGGTAAAAATACACATAAAACTAAATCAATTAAGAATTTTTAAAATTTTACTCTTTTTTTTCCAGCTTATATTGTCATTACACTGTCATAAGTACAGCCCATCAAAAATGAACTCTCTTAATCCATTCCCTTGGGGAGCAGTGGACTGCCATTGTGCGGTGCCTGTGGAGCAATGTGGGGTTAAGGGTCAGAGTGGCAGAATGTGGGAGTAGAGCTTGAACTCGAACCTCTGGATTCTAGGCACAATGCCCTAACCACTAGGCCACCACTCCCCAAACCACATTGTCTCTCCCTTTACACTTTAAAATCACGCAGATGTGTGGCTGTAAAAGATAAAGACTTTTGAAACATTTCAGGGAGCTGACAGCTTTCAGCAGTCACTTCTTTTACTAATTGCTGCTGTTACTATCAGTATTGTGGGTAATTCTTTGACGTCACCTTCCTATTAAGCTGGTTTTCTCTCAGGTTGTGAGTCACAAGGACAAAAAACAAACACAAAGTAGCGCGGTAGCTGCAGGGTTTCAAACGCAGCAGAGGACAGCCTCAGCTTCATTTCCTCTCTCGTCCATCTCCCTCTGCCCCGCTGTTCACTCGCCCTTCACTTCATCCTCATTCCTCCATTATCCCCTCACACATTCCCATTTCCTCTCACTCGGTTGTGCCACTGCTGTTTTTTTTCAGTCAACTTTCCACATGCAGCTTTTCTTTTCATCTGCTCCCCGCGGTCAAAGCTGACCTTTCAACTTGGCTTCATCGCCCAGCTCAGCTGGCAGAGATTCTTTTTCCGGCAACATCCTGCTTTTCCACGCCGACGTTTCGACACAATCACAGCTGGAGGCTGGAAATCAAGAGGAGAACAACTCCTCCTCTGTCGCGCTCTGTCTCATCACTGTCTCGGCCTCTTGAGTCAAGGCCAACAACTTCCACAGACTCAATGAGTCAGGAGAATAAGGAGGGCAATGTTTACAGGCAGCTTTACTCACCACTCTGCAATAAGAGACATGCATTGATTACATGATTTAAGCAGCTGTAACTCTGCAGCTCCTCCAGAGTTACAGGTGCCTCTTAGTTTAACTGGATGGCCCGAGTCCTCTGAAAGACTTTTACAGGTGGGATAGTTTTGTTTTTGATTCTGATCTATATAATGTGTTTCTAAACTTCAGGCTTTCTTTTACATATTTAAATGCCATCATCATGGCTCACATTACCTGCTGTTTGTCTTGCTGGGCTCAGGCCAATTAGACAACACTCAAACCTCTGGGATCGCTTTATAATCAGGCTCAAGATACTCCATAAAAAGACCTCTCCATTATCATCACTGTAATATTATCAGTTAATACAAAATCATTTAATCTGTTACACATGTTTAAGAATAGTCTTCAAAATATTCCAAAAAAAAAGTTGAAAACAAACCACTGGACTTTGTTTCCTGGACGGGAAGCGAAACATCTTCAAACTTCAAACAAAGTCCAGTGGTTTGTTTTTAACCATTTTTTTGGAATGTCTATGGCCTGGATAAGTGAGAATCTTCACTAGCAGTCTTTAAAATAGTCAATAATACTGTTTCACCCCTTCAGAAACAATTAATTATACTTAACCCTGATCAAACTGCTGGAAGATCTCGCTCCACCACTCTCAGAAATTATTCCATTCCCCGAAGATATCTGCCTTTGCACAAAAGCTTTTCTTTGGAACTTCAGAATTTTCCCATTGTGGGAGAATAAAAGGACTTTCTATTCTATTCTATTTTAAGACCATCAGACGTCAGCATCCCCCCAGCTATTCTATAAACAAATTTCCCACTGAATGTGCCTATATATTTATACTTACAGTACTTCTTAGCATTTTAGATTCACTGTAGTTTGTTCTGTAATGTGTTATTAAATGTGTGTCCCTGCTTTGGAAATAGCAATAGCTAACTCTGGTTTACACTGTCCATGTTAAATAAACTAATACACTAAACTAAACCACAGTACAGCTGAGTTTATACTAACATTACATTATTATTAACACAGACTCCTGATTACACCTGATTAGATGACGTCTGAGGGTCATTTGTTGCAGTGGTTTTATTAAACGAAGCTTCAAACAGAGCTTAAAAGAAATATTTGTCAGGTTTTTATTTGAAAAAAATCCCCTTACCGGCCTTATCCTTACTTAGAAACTTACTTAGAAGGAAACTTTAAACACGGCTGTAGTGGAACACTTACTGCTTCTAGAAGCATTTCAAATAAACTGATGGATTTCAAATTGATGGATTAAGCATTTGTTTTATTTTTTGCTATGTATGATTGTTAATGTTCTATATATGTTTAGCTTTTTATATTTGCAATCTATGTATTTATGTGCACACTTTTTAACCAGGCATCCTGACCAAGACCTGCTGGAAGCAGAGATTCAGTAAAGCTTTAACTTCCTCAATCATGGCAGCTAATTACTGTGAAGGGCCATGCAGATATTTCATCATCTGTCTGATTCCAAACAGATCCATAAACTCACCAGATTATCCAGCATCCTCATCAGGGACTCAAACTCCAGCTCCCCGATCTTCCACTTGTACTGCCCAGCCATGTTGACGGATGCAGCATTAGCCACAGCAAAAACTCTGGATTTATACTTCTCAGGATCCAGCACTATGAGGTTGTCCACTCCTCCAGCACATGAGATAGCATTCACCTGAAAACCATAAAGATTGGAAAGAAATTAGCTTCTGTTATCGAATGATGTCTGTCACTTAGATCATACGCTGAACTGGAACTGAGCTTATTTTTGCATGAGGGAAGGATGTGATTCAACACAACTAAAGATGCGATTGTACAGAATCTGAGAGGAAAGCAGCTCAGCAGATACACAGCTCCACATACAGCGAACACATCCCAGGGGATTTATTTGTAGAATTTAAGCCAGGCTTTGCAAGATGGATTAATGTTTTTCTTTTTCCTGACAGGGTGAGAGTCATTTGGGAGATTTGGTGAGGCATATTAGAGAACAAGGGGAGGAAGGGGCAAAACATAAACACACACACCCACACACACACACATATATGCATATATATATATATATATATATATATATATATATATATA
>NW_015150527.1:711001-720612 GCF_000732505.1 Cyprinodon variegatus | reverse complement strand
ATGCGGTGGATGGTTGGATTGATGGATGAATGATGGATGGGTGGATGATTTGTTACATAAAAATCCCAAACTTTTATTCAGTGTAATTAAAACCATGCTTTGCTTTCCTTCCATTTTACAGCCATGCCCCACTCTGTCTCAGTCTATTGCATGAATACACCAATAAAACACGTTTAAGTTTGTGGTTGTAGCATGGCTTGATGTAAAAAACCCACATCAGACTGTCCCTCCCTTCACGAAACTCCTAATAGTCTAATTATAAGACTGTGTTTTGCCAACATTGTCCGCATGGCAAGAGATTATGAGCGTACTGAGTGTTTTTACAAGAGTCTGAGTGGGACAATATGAAAGCAGCTGGTGGGAGATTAGATTTGCTGGGAAAGCTGCCGTCCTGCTGGTCAGCTGAATGTATAGGGAGGCAGAGGGGAGCTGGGAATGTTCAGCAGGCTCCGTGGCCAACAGCGCATACCTGGATTTCGCAGGCGTACTGGGCATTATAGATGTAGTGAAAGGCCTCTTCGATGGTCTCCCCCAGAGCGACTACGCCGTGATTTCTCAGCACCAAAATCTACAGCAGACACAGAAACCAATAAGAACAAACAGTTGGATTTGTTTGTGTAGCATGGTTTAGTTAAGACAAATGATGAATGAACTCAAACACAGAGGATACTCCCACAGGATGCAACACTGCTTCCTATTTCAAACGCACTCCACCCTGATAACTGCCTCTTTATTTTCTTAACTTCAAGCCCCAGATATAGAACTTCCTTTACTGCAGATATTTTTAAAACCACTTGAGATTCTGCACACGCTTTGACCAAATAATCAAATGGATGAGGACTACCCAACCTTTGCTGTTGGACCAAGGGCTTTCTGCAGCTCTCTGCGCTCCTCCTGGTCATCCAGGCAGCCCTGATAGTTGTAATAAGCAATATCTCCCAAGATCAATGCCTCCTGGGAAATAGGTAAAATGCCACACTTCATAGAGGACACCTGAATTGGAGGAGAAAAGTGGACACAGAAGATTAGGAGCTGAATTGTTCTAGAGCCCCTCTATCAGTGCACTTTCAGTCAGGTCTTTATGTTTGTGCTAAAACAGGAGCAGAAGAGTCCAACAGGTGGCAGCTTTAAGGACACACAAAGAAAGATGAAATGTTCACTTACAGCCGCCGTGGCGGGAGTGTGCACGTGTACGATGCAGCGGATGTCCGGTCGCATGGAGTAGATGGCAGCATGCGGGCTGAAACCGGCCGAATCGATCCGCAGGTTTGTGGAGCCTTGCTCGATCACATCCCCGATGATGTTCACCTTCACCTGAGAGAATGAGGACGACAAAAAGGTCAGCGGTCCTGAGAACCAGATCCAATCCCCATGTGGGGATATTTTAGATGGAATTACGCATTAAACTCGACTTCCAAGGCTCTGTTGTTTTTCTACTCTCAGTTGCACCAATAGAGAGACAGCTAATGAGCTTTTAGAGGGAAATATGAATAAATCAGGGCATATTAAAATGTAAAAGTTTGTAAAACTGTCAACAAACTATGCAGATCTTAGAATGATGCTGCAGAAAAAGACTATAGTGAATGCTGCAGCTCCCTGTCTATCATGTGACTTGCTCTAAAGTTGGGGGATGTCCTGAAGGAAGCACAATATCACAGCATTTTAGGACAAAATGCATTACAGTGAAGCAGTTTAAAAAGTAACAAAAAATGAGGGTTAAATGCTAGCATTTACCAAGCATTGAGGTTGTTAATATTTTCAGCCTAAACCGATTTTAGCTGTAGAAAACACATCACATAGGGACGAATAATGATTTCAAATTATTCGTATTTCTATTATTGGTTCAAGAATAAAAAAGAGCTTTTAGAGAGAGAAACGCTTTTTTTTTTTTTTCCATATTTATTGAAAAAATACAAAACATAGAGAAACTACTTGCAGAAAAAAACCAAAAAAAAAAAAAAAAACGTATGAATCATGAGCATCACTCTTTTACAGAATATCTAAGCAGATATCAGCCAGACTCGCCCAGAAGCACTGATATAACCACCTTTATTATTATTACCATTTCTCATTTTTGTTCATGTGTTCTGAGTCACAGCTAAAGGGATATACTGAAATATATGATTAAACAAAATAAAAAAAAAGTATTTTTTTATATCAAAATTTCACAGGAAAGGTCTCTTGCTGCAAAATAAATAAATAATAAAACCTTTGAGCATGATAAACATCACATAGTGGGATAAACTGGACAAAATTCTAGCAATGCAGACCATCAAGTATCAGACTGTCAAAATCAGAGCAATGGATGTACACACTGGGCTATCTCTAGTAGTATGGTTTCTATTTATCCAAATATATTCACTGCAATCCTATGAATCTGTTAAAGGAGATAGAATGTAGGCAATATAAACATCCTGCTACATCTCCTGAGGGAAAAGCAGAGGGTCTAAAGGAATAAGTGTAGGGGAAGCGTTTTAAAATCAAAACATGCCCACATAACGGATACAAAACCGGATCCATCCCCTTAACGAGGGGATCAATCTAACTGCCCGGCATAAATCAAAATTAAAAAGCATAACGAGAGAAATTACATTATCTGCCCCTCTAGAGGAAAGGAGTCGGAAAAGTGCCGCGTAAACTAATATAGTCAGGGAGTGGACATGGTGTCCTTTGCATGAACAACTTTATTACCAGTCAATTAGGAGTTATTAGATTACCTGACAGAGGAGATTTAAAGGGAAAGGTAGAGCTGGGAGGCCTGGGGGAAGTGAGTCAGCATGAAGACAAACCGAGAAGCAAACAGCTGAACCTGAAGCAGGAGCAATAACAGACCTGATTCTAGCTGTCACCGTAAAAAACAGGCTAAAAAAACCTGAAGCTCTGCTTTGCCTGCAGGCGTTTACATAGAAGTAACCACGTTTCTATGATATAATCCAGAACCGCAGCCGGTTTTCTATTTCACCAAGTCCTGCAGCACAGGAGAAGCCATTTATCATGTAGGCAGTTGTGAACACATTCACAAACATAGTCAGGGTGGTGCAGCAAAGAGGATGTGTTGGATATAATAGTGCAGAATCTGTGGTTGAAGGAGCACGGCCCTGAGCCAAAAAGCAACATGTGTCATATTCTCTGATTTCTGCAAAGAAAAACTCTATAAAGTGCTTTAAACTAGATAAAGTACTAAGTACAAAAGAAAACAACCGAACCTCCTTGTCAGAGAAACGTTGTTCTGTAATTTTTCCAGATTATCGGTTTGCTATTTTCTCTATTTCTCTCCTGCATTTATTTACCAATGTTAGTGCCTTTCATATAAATTACTCCATGTCAGTAAACATTTACAGTAAACAGCTTTATGACCTCATGAAGTTACAGTTTGTTCCAGCAGGACCCCCGTCCTAAACAATATGACGCCAAACCCAAACTTGTCTTCAAGCCCCTAGGGAGCATAGATTAGGAAAACCAAAGCAATATATAAGATGATTATTGTTAAGGTTAATGAACCAGTGTTGTCAGAATAAGCCTCAAACCGTAATCATCACAAAATAAATGTGAATAAACGTCATCATGTCCTTTGAAGTGGATATTTTATTTGATTAAGACTATAGTAAATGTTTCTGAAATGATTAATCGCTGATTCCTGACCAGCTAAAAACCATCAACACAATAATTTCTGTGTAAATGCAAACTTTTGCCTTTATTATTCTCTCATAATAACTTAGATCCTAAATAAGACATGAGTACTTTCACCTGGAGATGATGTTCTCTGTTGCTTTGGGTCTTTCCTATGATTCTTAATCAGCCAAATTTAAAAGAAAACCCAACTGACATATTTTCAATATGAAATATGTAATGGTTTTTGAACAAAATTTCCTAATATTTCCCATGGTAGCATCAGCAGCGACAACTTGCTTCAGAAAGAGCAACACTCACACCTAAAGTAAGACTTTTACTTTTCAGTTTATTTAAAGCCATTTTCTGGTGTTGACATCTTTTTAACTGCAGATATGTATCCTTAGGAGTCTTCCTTTTTCTCATCAGATGTTCCCCTTCACTGTTAATCAGTGTTTAAGTCAATATCTAAGTTTCTAAATGGCGTTAAAATCCATACAGACCAGAAGGTCCACCACTCAGAGTGGTCCAGGGGGCCGACCAGGCTTGACCTTATCGCCTCTGTGTGGATGTTTCATCAGATGGCCTTCTATTGATCTTCCACCCACCCAGACGGGGGAGAAAGGTACCAGTCAAGCATGAATAACATCATATTCACCCCCCCACAGACACAGACAGCTGGCAGCCAGTTGCTCATTGACTTGGTTATGTCACGCGTCTGTCTGTCATGTCTTTCTAACACCATGTTGTTGGACATAAACAGGAAGAAAGGCTAAAAAACATGACAACGGACATTTTTAGAAAGAACCTGAACCAGCTGGGAGTTAAAGAGGACGATAAAACCCTGTGTTCAGGCTAGACTTCATCATGGGTTTTAAACACTCAACAACTCAACTTACAGAAGGGTAGAGAATGGGTTAAAAATATAAAAACCTCAATTATACATGGCTGAAAACATCCACATTAATATTTTAAATAAAAATGTATAAAATGGACTGCATGGTGGAAGGTCCTCGGTTTGAATCCCCAGCTGGGGTCCTTGGTTTGGAGTTAGTAAGTCTCCAGAATCGTTTATGGGTTCTCTCCAGATACTCCGGCTTCCACAAACAAACCAAAAACCTGCCTGGAAGGTTAATTAGTTTTTCTCTTTGCAGGTAAAGTGTGTTTAATGGCAATGGTGGCTTTTTAACATGCTAGAGATTTTGTTTATAGTTTCCCAAAGAGCTGCTTTCACCTACAGTGCCTAAAGAGGAACAAAAAGGGTCATGGGTGGTGCTGCTTTCATTTTCACATCATGTTTTTTTTTTAACCGAGGGACATTTTCACTAAGAATCCCATTGTTTTTATAAGAAAGGCAAAAGTGCTGGATAATTTTTATCAGCCAGCTGACAGGCAGTGTGTGGCAGCAACTGTTTTAATGCAGCTGGAGAAGTTCGTTTTATAAAGATAAAATGTGTGATTCTGGCTCGCTAACGCACGTCAGTACCCAGTGTTTAAAATATAAAAAACATGGGACAGAACATTCTTTTAAAATTCTAAATAATCCAGCCAAGGTCAGGGTTTCTGACTGGATTCCCACCTATTTTCTCTCTGTCTGAAAGCTGTGCTGATCTGGGCAGAGGCGGATCCCGCCCTTCTCTCTGACACCCATCTGACCCTGATGCAAGCTCCACAGTCTTTATTCCGGATCACTTCCTCTTAATCAGCCTGCATGCTTCTCCTACTCAACCATAGAGCTAGAGACCTCAATGCATCAAAACAGTGAAAGAGGGAGGAGATTAGAGGAAAAAAATGAAGACAATAATACAAAGGCAGCAATACAGAGTTGAAATGAGAAATCTGATAGAGCTACACCTCATTATTTAACCCCAACTTCCTTAATCAGTCGCCTTCAGACTCACACACGTTACTGCAAATCTGAAGTTAATACGAATGTGGCTTTTATGCTCAAACATTTTAAAATGACAACTTTCATATTTACTTCTAGTTCTGCACAATATAAGCAGATTACTCATACTAGATGAAGCTCCTAAAAATGGCAATGATGCTACGGATCCAATAAACTCAACTTTTCCTTCAACTTCTGTCTTTATCGCTATGGGAACCCCCCAGAGCTTTTCTACGCAGCAATTTTATATCAGATGTGAGCATTTTAAGTCCATCCAATGGGTCAGATGTGTTGTCAGAGTGCAGATCCTACATTCATGACTCTGAAATATAGTAACCTACAGTAATGATTGCATGCAAGTAGTACTTTGCAACTGTAATATCCTGCAGACTTATGCTGAGAAGATCTCTGTGACACGACATGTAAGGCAGGGAAATTTGCTTCACATTTTAAAGCAAAGAAAAAGAAAATGGTACATAAAGAGAAAGGATGGAAGGAAAGAAGCAAGGGAAACTAAAAGGAAAGAAAAAAAACAAAGGAAGGACACAAGGAAAGGAAGGGAGGGAACATGTAAGGAAGAAATGAGGTAAGAAAGAAGGAAAACACAGGAAGAAGATTCGGAACAAGATATAGAAAAATAATTCTGAAATAAAGTCTAGAAATACAAATGTTTTTTCCATACTTCCATCCTTTTCCTAATCAAAACAAAATACTGAAATAAAATTCTCAACTTTCCATGATTATGCCGGCTGTATAAAACTGCATTTTACCAGAAAAAAAGAAAAACGAAAAGCTAAAGTTCTGTTTTCTCAGCCAATAAAAAGGTTTTGTGTTCAGCGCCTGCAGTAGAAACTACAACAAAGATTGTAATCATTGTTTGCCAACCTGTCCTGCAGGTCAGACAGAGAAGATAAATATAGAGGGTGAGGGCAGCGACACATAGGCCTTTGTTAGCAAGCAAAAGATAATCCTTCTTTTCGGAGTGTAGTGAAAAAAGCTCTAATAAAGGACTGAATACACCCATGAAGCTTTTCAGTTAATAAAAAAATACGGAGAAATAATTAAAGCAGATCATTTTACACTTGACTACTTTTCACTCAGATGTTTGAGATAAAAACACGGACATGCTGCATTCATTGAACCAAAACTAAAGTTAAACTACCCTCTTCCTGTTTGTAGTACCTGCTGACAGACATAAAAAAACAAGCTACTGCTCCACTAATGTCAACAGATAGTGAAACCCATAATAAAAGATTAATATCAGGTTTAATGGACCTTTTTCAGTCTGCAGAATCAAATAAAAGAAATAAAAGCATAAAGTGTCAGGTAGCCTGAATGTGCCGATGTTTCTTACCAGGTTGGATGCAGAAGCTTCAGCGAATGACAGACCTCTGGGGATGATGAGAATGTGGTCTTGTTCTTTACTCACTCGGCCCTAAGTGGAAATGAGAAGGTCATTTTTTTTTTTTTTTTTTTATATCATTCCTTAAGTAAAAAACCCCCAATGTCCTCCTAAAAATCATCATCTATAATACTGAGCCATCTATAGGACAGTCATGAGGAGTTTTAAATCACTGGTAGCTAAGGGCTGTATGTGAGCTGTGATTTTTTTAATTAGCAAATTATCTTCATTTAAATTTTTATATATATATATATATATATTTGTATTTTAGTGTAATTAAACTTAAAGGTATAGATGACAACATTTTATTTCCGGGTGGATCATCTAAATAAGTGGTCCTCCTAATTGTCAATCATTCTGGTGATATGTTTACGTAAGGCCATCCTATGTGCTCATTCTGTTATCTATGGAAGCAAATCGTTACCATATTTAAAATGAAAAAGCATTTTCAGAAATGCTTTTTCATTTTAAGAATGTGGCTGCATTGTTTGACTAGTAAATGCAATTAGTAATCAATAATCCTGTTTGCATTTTCATTTTCTTCTTTAACACTGCTCATCCTTTTACTTAATTAAAATGAAAAAGAAAAAGACAGTTGAGATTTATTTTTCAAAATGTACCCAAGCAAATACATACCAAAATTCAATTTGAAATGTAAATCTTAAAATGAAAAAGCATTTCCAGAAATGCCTTTTCATTTTAAGAATGTGGCTGCATTGTTTGACTCATAAATTAAATTAGTAACCAATCATCGTAATCAATCCTGTTTGCATTTGCATTTTTTTATTAAAACTGCACATTTTATGCCATAATCAAAGAGAAAACACAGCGGACATTGCTTTTTCGTTTTCGTGGCCTGCCTATAATGTACTGTCCATAACACAAAAACGAAAAAACATTCTGAGAGGCGTCGGCAGCAGAGTATCGTCAACAGCTGCTCTTCCTCAGGTCCTTGCTGACTGGGTTACCCATGTTGTTCGGTAGGGAGCGCTGTGCGTTTGCATTGCAATACATTGTAAGCCTGCCGGCGGGAAACTGGTTGAATTGCCGGATCTGACTATCGGGACATACTGAACGACCCCAATGACCAAAAGCACCAAAGGCAGTAGCCTCCCTCAGTAGCTCTGCCACTGTCTTATCTACGCAGGCAAACTTTCAGGCGTAAATCTGTAGTGAGCTATGGTTTCAGACAGTCATTGAAGGATTAGGGCCACTGAAAAAAAAAAAAGGTAATTTATTAGAATTTATTTTCAGCACATTTGTTCAGCTGGGGGGTGGAGGTGGTTATGTAAAGAAATAATTGTTGTTGGTATTTAATATTGGCTTATGTATAAATTGGATCAAATAAATGCAACTGGACATTTGTTTATGTTTCTATTGTATAATGTTTTTCAACCAGATTTTTTTGTGTTGATTGAAACTTTATAGAAACTTCAAATAAACAATAAGAGAAATTCTCTCTCCTCTGAGTACATAAATGATGAAACTGAGGCCTATATCTAGCAGAAATCAGCCACCAGTCTTGACGAATAAGGGCGCACATCAATTTTGTCAGATGGCACAGACAGCAGGAAGACTAAATCGCCCTCTTGGAGACCTGCACCATAGCTCTGCATGTCCAGGTCACCCAATGTTAATAACAATCAAAAACCCTGTACTAATCCCTGAATTACGGCGGTCCACCCACTTCCACAGCCACAGGTGTGCAGCACCAAGGTATGCAGACTGCTTCTACCAGCAGTTAAAATGCTTCTAATGTGTGCAGATTATGAACAAAGGGAGAATTTTACAGCAATGTGGTGAAAATATTCACCAACAGCCTAATTACATGAAAAAACATGGTTTGCATTTTCACAAGCTCATTTATGCAATAAATTCAGTAATTACTCAGTCGCTTCTGCAACCACTGAATGTGTTCAACACATCTGTTCTCCTCACAGCCAGATGTGACTTTGTTCTATGGTTGTGTAAAACAACAACTCCAATTTGTCAATGGTTGACTCAAAACAACTTCACTGAGCTAAAGTACGAGTCATCTTTGCCTGGTAGGGCAGAAACGCCTCACCAAAAGCCTCAGGTATCACTGCGTGCTTTACCATCTCTGCCTTTACGGCCATCATGTTGTTGAGGGTAATTCATCTCACAGCTCGCGTCATGTCAGTAAGAGGACCACGACTAATCAGAGCGACGTCAGAGGATACTAACTAGTGTTGGGTGCGGAGGTCATCAAATTTCTGGAGAGATACAGTAGTGCAGAAGCATTGGAGATCTTTCTGCAAGGAAACACATCAGGTTGGCAGCATGTTTGCAGGATCCTCTTAGTTCAGGGGAAGGGAAGTCCTAATGCTGTAGCATACCGACGTGTTTGATAATCCAAACTTTGCTTGGCTCATTGCTATTTCATGACTGTTATACAGTATGCATTATAAGGTCAATAAACTTGTGGATGATAAGGTTTGGTGTGTAGGAACCTGACTGGCCTGTACAGGGTCCTCAGTTTAACACCTTAAAACAGAGGAAGCTTCAGGCCACACCCTCCCATCCAACACCAGTGTGTGAACTCACAAATAAGAAAACGGTCAGAAACTTATTTCCTAAGGCCCCGTCCACACGAAGTCAAAACGAACACGAAACGCTACTATTTTCCAGAACGTTTGTCGTAAAGACGGAGACGTAAAATAAATGTGATCGTCCACACGAATGCATGAAAAC
>NW_015150527.1:698952-710554 GCF_000732505.1 Cyprinodon variegatus | reverse complement strand
AAAATTTGTGCGTTTAGGCCAGGGTTTGGCTTCGTGTGGACGGGGCCTTAGTCTTGTGGTTTAGATCCTGTGAATGTTATGGGGCAAAGGATGCAACAGCCTCAACCCTATGAATTAGGAAAAGGGGCCTAGTGGTTTGGGCATTGCGCTTGGAATCCTGAGGTTCTGATTTTGAGCCCCATTCCCACAGACTGCCACTCTATGTCCCTGAGCAAGACCCTTAACCCCACACTGCTCCCCAGGCGCCACACAATGGCAGCCCAGGTTATATGCAGAGGTAAATTTCTCCAATGTGAGATCAATAAAGTTGAATTATTATTAAAAGTGAGTTTGTTCAACTATACAGCACTGCAAAAATTTGAAATCAAAGTGAGACTTGAAATAAGAGAATTTTCTTGATTTCAGCAGGTAAGACAGTTTGCAAATGGAACAAGATGATTTACTTTTAAAGTAAAAAAAAAATGTTATTTTAAGTGGATAATATCTAATTATCTTATTTTAAGTGCAAAATCCCTCATTTATGGGATAATATGTTTATTATCAGAAAGTTTTATTTCCTTTTAGCTCTGTTTTTGGTGTGTGGAATTGTACTGGAGACATTTAAACTCTCTGGCATAGTGAAAGACTGGTCTTACTGTGATGTAGGAGTTGGCGAAGTGGGCCCAGCTGAACAGGTCTACCAGTCTGTAGAGGCTGGCCAGTTTACAGCGCGTCAGCTTCTCGCCTTTCACCATAGAGGAGCACTCCACCCCATACAGGTCATTAATGGGAGTCACCATCCCCAGACCTACAGGATCACAGTTAAACCAGAGAAGGGGGAAAGAAAATGAAGGTTATTGATGCCGGTTGAGCAGATGGGATAGTTTTAGTAAGAAAAATGAACTTCACTCAGGAACAAACCCCTCTAAAAACATCTGGATTTTTATCATCTGACCCATATGGCTCCACGCTGGAACCCTAAATTACTCTGTGATGTTATTCAACCCCAGCCCCTCCTCGCCCGTCAATCTGAGTATCTGTTAAGGAGGATCTAAAATGAACTGCTACATTGCCTTTGACGTCTAATTCTGCATTAGTTGTGCATTCCTCTACTCTGATTGGAAACAGACTTCACATATGGACTCTTGGACAAAACTCACAGAGGATCTAAACCCGGTGAAGTATTCCCAGCTCTTCCGGAGTCTGGAGTTTGGCTGTCTAAGAGCATGAATGCCCTCAAGCGTACAAAGGATATGGATCTCTTCTCTCCCAATACTGACACTGTGACATTTTTCCTTTTGTTTTTTTGAAGCTGTTCCAAAGTGGTTCCTCTGTGGGCAGCAACAGCTTGTTCTTGTAAAGCCTTATGTCTGGTTCCCCTGGGTAACGGGCCAAAGCGCAACAAGCACTTACTGAGAGGAGACGTGTTGAAGCCGGCCACTGAGCTGGCCATGAAGAAGTCTGCGATCTGCCTGAGGGCCAGCAGTCCGGTCGGGTTGTTCCCTTTTCTCTGCTGCTCATGGATCAGACACTCCAGTTCCTCTTTGAAAGCCTTACAGACAAAAAGAGATGAGGTGAAAAAAAGCTGTGAGAACAGAAATCTGTAGCAAAACACTGATTTATCCCTTAAACTGGTCATCCTGGCTAGTTTCTACAGATTCAGAAAGGGTTTTAAGGCATTTAATTTCACAATTCCCTAATTCTCCTAAATCAAATGTTTAGATTTTTATTCCAGAAGTTTTAAGATTTTGGAAAAAAATAAAAATAAATAAATAAATTCCCTAAATTATGACCATTAAAACAGACTGGGATTTTTGGAGAAAGGCAGAGCATTATTTTACAGATTTGTTTATAACTGGTTATATTAGACCAGCTTATTACACAACCTGAAACTGTTCAACTCACATAATTTTAGGATTTTTGTGTTGTTAATTTTTAATTGGCACCTTTATGTCATTTCTATAGAAAAGAAAACTTTAACCAAATGATTGCAACAAATATAATTTTCATATGGGACTTGGTATATGAAAGCACCTAATCTGAATTGGACTGGTGTAACGACATAAAGACTTTGACCGGGACCTATATTGCATCCTTAAAAAAATAAGAACGTTTACTCAGCAGAGAAATAAAAAGATCTAGAAAACGGCCAAGAGAACACATGGAGAGGACCACAATCAGCAAGAAGACAGACTGAAGCAGAGACACGGAGAAAGAAGCCGTGTCAACGGGAGGAACTGAGGACGACTGACGAAGATGTGTTAATCATAGATTAGAAATCCTCCATAGGTGTCAATCTGACTCCCCCCTTGAAGGATCAGGATTGGCTGCCCCACAGCAAGATGTGTTGGGATTGGTTGTGTAGTTATCTCCCTCTTCTTGGTTGTGATTGGCTTTATGGCATGAGTATGTGTGTTTCCTGTTAATCCTCATGTTCAGGCCACGGTTATCTGATCAGTTCAGGGACAGCATATACTATGCTGCATTCTAACAGCGCCTTATGTAAGAGTGGAGAAACAAACATAGCTGATGATTTTAATGTTACTTTTATTAAATGTGAAATATAGGTTCAAAGAGCAGTTATGAGACGTGTCTGGAAATGTGAAGATCAATGCTAGACATGCCTCCAAAACTCAGACTGCAGAGGTAACGTGAAAATACAACATCAGATACTTTATGTCCAGGGAATCTCTAGGCAACTTCCAGGGAGGGGCACCAGCCTTTGTTTACCTGCTAATGTCATTAAAGCTGTGACCGGTGCAGAGGATTATCCAACTAGATCGCAAGGCAAACACACAGGGCTATGGTAATATCTGACAATCTGGGAGGTTAAGATGCACAGAAATGCTTTTAAATGGTTACATTTTCATGACGACAATTTCCTAATCGCTGCTTTAAAAGTAGAAAACCCAATCATATCTACAGCGTATCTAAAATTCAAATTCAAAGGAAACAGGTATCTGGATTTGCTTCTTCAGTAAAAACCAAGAGTGTGATGTTAAAAAAAAAAAATGCAGCGATTTTGTCTTTTTGGCTCATAAACATTTGACATAATATCTAAAACAAGGCAAAGTCTGTAGATTGGATTGATGATGTCATCAAGGCTTATTGGAGATATTCCCATTAGTGTTTCTTTTTTAAGATAATGCATCCCTTTTGAAACTCAGACAGCTATCACCCTGTTTGCTGCCTCTGATAAAGATGTGTAAAAAGGGCGAAAAATCTATTTGCTATT
This sequence comes from Cyprinodon variegatus, assembly GCF_000732505.1. Taxonomy (NCBI): domain Eukaryota; kingdom Metazoa; phylum Chordata; class Actinopteri; order Cyprinodontiformes; family Cyprinodontidae; genus Cyprinodon; species Cyprinodon variegatus. The sequence goes on along the minus strand of NW_015150527.1, from coordinate 707,340 downwards.
GCATTGGTATAATCAATATGGGATGGGGACGTCCCATGCTAGGAAAAATCCCTGAAGGAATCACCATTGGTACCCCTGGAGGTTTAAATGTTTTATTTGACCATGTCTTTTTGATCCACGCCCCTTATGACTGTTATAAAATGCTCTAACAAAGTTAAAGGAGCCTTCAGCAAAAAATTTTATCCCACTTTGTCTCCGTTACACACAAATCCACCTGGATTGTTTTTTTTTATTTTTATGAAAACTCTTATACATTTACATTTTGTGATAGTAAGATGTACAGTTATTTTTTCTTATGCCAACCACCATTGTAATAGAATCAATTGAGACCTGTTGAGATGGTTAAAAGTGAAAGGACTGTATGGGTTGAATCTAGGCCTGCAACTAATGATTATTTCACAAATTGATTAATCTGTCGATTATTTTTTCGACTAACTGAATAATAAAAATAATCAGATAGCCAAAGGTTCATTAAAGACGATGTTTTACAATATTAAACGACGTGAAACTAAAAAATATCCACTTGAGGAGTTCTGGATAGAGCATATTAACACATGAAAACCTTTTTTTAATCTTAAATGAAAAATGTTTTAATATTTTTATTGCAATTTTGCTATAATTACTGCTCTAAGTGGGTCACTCTGTCAGCTAAAGTGTTTTAGTGTGTCTACGATCACATTAACGATAAATCGATTACTATTAGTTGACTATTATTTCAATAATCGATTAATCACGATTAATCTGATTAATTGTTTCAGCCCTAGTTGCATCATATTTGTACCCCAGAAAAAAGGGTAATGTTTGGCTGTATTTCTTCTAAAGGGAGGGTAACAATAATCATGACAATTTTATAAAGACTTGAGAGAGGTTATGTTATTGAACTTCATGATCACTTCAGGTTTTTTTTTTAGTTCTTTTTATTTAACACACATTCACTAAAAGGCACCATTAGTAACTGTCTCTGTATTTTGATAGCTCCTCTAAGCTCCAAGTAAACTCATGCCTGCTCATAAACAAACATTCAAAATCCTATTTTACTGAAAGTATTTTCAGAATCGGGGTGGATGGTTCTATTGGGCTCCATTAAAAAAAAAAAAAAAGAGATTTCCATCTAAACTGCGTTTCAAACATTTTTGCTTTGCTTGTCTACAGACACTAACTTAAGCTGAAATCACTTTGTTTCTGCTCTTGTTTAATGTTGGTGGAGTTTGGCTCAACATTTATTCAGGTTTTCACCAGCTGGGCCTCCACCTACCCATTAAAATTCCAGGGTATCATTTGGAAACAGCCCAGCTGCAAGAGGGTTCTCTGCTGCTACACTCTAGAGTACTTAGTAGAACAAAATGAGGAATATAAAGAAGTTTTATGGTAACCATGCCTAACTATCAGATGCAAGGAGCAATTGGTGTAAATTGACAGACTAAAACTGAGTCATAATAAACAACTTGTGGAGAAAAGAAGAAAAGAGAGACATCAATAAAGAAAACTAAACAGAAAACCATGTTTCCACACATTATACCTTTTATTAGTCATAATTTTACAGCTAAATCAAGGTCAGGCCTGCAAGTAATGAACTCAACAACCTTTTCTAATTAATAAACATAATCTAAGCTTAGCGAAACCAGAGCTTTCTAACAAAATCTACACTCTTCTATTTTGAGTCTGTTGCCGAGTGAAGACCAGTCAAAACTAACCATCAGTGTGAAGAAGGAAAGGTGCAATAATCAGTTTAAAATGTCTAGGATGACAATAAAAAAAAAAAGCAGTTCTTTTAGGCAGTGAAAAAACAAGACTTTCAGTCAATACCATGAAGGCTGTCTCTGCTGCATTACTTTATAAATGTAAACCAGCTGTTTACATACCCTAAATATATAAACAATTCTATCTTTCACTGTCGCAATAACTTAAGACATGACATCTGTTTTAGATTATTGAGATTGCAAAAGTATTTCTAGCTTCTTAATGACATAATAATGAGAGAATTACTTCATTTACTTATATTTTCTGAGAGTTTGGTAGAAATGCCTTTAAGCTGTTTGACACCAATGCTTTGCTTCCTTCCTCAAGCTTTTCTGAATAGTTTGCTGTGTGATCATTGTCAGCGTCCATTTTAACAACAATTTTTACCCAAATTAATGTCTTGAAATGTGACCTCAAAATTTCAATATTATGTTATTTTCTCATAATATCCCCTATTTTGTCAGGTGCACCAGTCCCTCCTGCAGCAGGATACCCAATAAACATGCTACTGCAACAACATGCTGCAGCAACTCTAACAACCACCATATTCAAACTGTAATCTGATTTTTATCTCATGCCTTTGAAGGTCCTCCACCTAACCCTCGCTTCCAGCCCATGTCTATATAGAACTACTTTCATCGTAAATAGGACACAATTTTATCAACTTTACCTTTTCTGAGTCTTTTTCTTCTGCTAAAATGTCAGTTTGCCATGGTCAGTTTTCCTTTTGAGTTTTCATTGGTTTTATTTCCATTTTGTGTTGCTTTCTGGTTGCATTTGATATTGTATTTCTTGTTTACCCCCTTGTGACAGTCTCTTCCCCCTAGCTCTCTTCTAGATTCTTCCATCCACACCTGCTCCTCATCTACTAATTAGTCCAGTCTTTATTCAGTCTCCCATTTATTCTCCTCTTGTGCAGTTTCTCTTTGCTGGTTTCTTGTTGTTCCTTTGCTCCTCATGCTTGTTTTACCTGAGGTCTCCTGGTTCTTTTGGTTTTCTGTATTTTGGTTTAGGACTTTTTCTTCTGTTGCCTTTTGGATCTGCATTAAATCTTCAAGAATCCACCTCAGCTTCCGTCTCTGTGTTTGGGTCCTCTAAAAACCTCCACACATCCTGACATAAAAAACAATCCTCTCTAGGAACATGTATTCCTTCTGAACAATATGAAGGCAGGACACCCCTTTGTGGTTTATAAATGGCACCTTTGGGTATTAGGATATTGTATCCAGCAGTAGAATAGACCTGTGCAGGTCCACATTTATCTTCTACATATCTATGTTGATGTCTTTTCTCTTTCCTAGGATATCAAACAGGGAAGCAATGTGTTAGAGGGGTGGGCTTACTCCACAGGATACTACCAATTTACCCACATACTTTGTGAATTAACCAATAAGAAGCCTTCACATCTGAGAGCTGAATTTTAACAATAAAGAAAAAGCAATTCTCTAGAAATTGCCATTATTCCTAAGTTAGCTAATTAAAATACACCCTTTCTATAAAAATGAAAAAAAGATTTAAAAAAATCTATAGTACGGTCTGACCCAGGATCCAGTGATCAAAGAAGTTCTGTTTGAAGAAAACAGGCCAGAAAGGTTTCTTATGTGCCAAATATTAAATTGTTGCCTTTGTTTTATCTAATAATTCATGCAACCGATGACATGCACCCAAAAGAGCTCCATGTGAGCACAGAAACACGTCTAACCCATTAACTCCCCCCTTTTCTCTTTCTCCATCCCTCCAGTAAACCCATGAGAAAGCTCCATTAATGTACCACCAACAGAGACTGGCTCTCTGGTTTTATGCCTCTGTGGGCGTGTTTTTGTAAGAAACAGAGCAGCCCAACCGTGACAGGACACATACAGTCCCAGATCACTGCTGCTTCTGAACACCAGCCAGACATTCCTCAGTCCCTGGTGGCCAGGTTGCCGTGGTAGCTGGTTGGTTGCGGATGTCGAACTTTTTTTTAACAGTTTGTTTGCAGTTTTTGTTGCTGACTGAGTATTTTAGAGATGAATGTAAAATGATTTACAACAACAACTTTTTGCTTCTTATCGGAGACGAAAGCTTTTTTTTTTTTTGACAGTCTGCGCTGGAGAGTTCTGACTGTTATAATCTGCCAGTATGTTTTACTCAGTTTGCTTCTGCAATTTGATAACTCCACACCGTTAAACTGGTTTTGCAAAGGAGTAGGGCAATTCCATTTCAATAGCTTTTTAAACCTACATGTTCAACTTGACAGCAAGGATTTGCATAAAAGTAGACTGTAAATACAGCTTCATTTGATTTATTCCAACAACATTGGGTCTGCTAGGAGAACTGGAGGGCATATCTGGGCTTTGGTAGCTGACAAAGAATATAAAAGTGAAACAAGAGCTTTGAGTTAACCATTTGAAGTTGAACCAAGACAATGAGCTGAACGGTTGAAAACCATTAAATGGAGCTAAATGCAACAAAGGCACTGTTTTTCCTAACAGAGACCAATTTCATATTACATTAAAATAAAGCATCTAGATCAATAAATTAATTTAAAAGGTGAAAATAATATTATATAAAGATTAAACTGAACAGAATGCATATATACATTTATTTGCAAGAATTAATGCAGCACGGCATGTCATTATACTGATAAGCCTGTAGTTAATTTTGGTATTCAATAGGGCTGCAACTAACATTTATTTTGCAAACCGATTAATCTGCTGATTATTTTTCCGATAAAGCGATTTATAATTGGATAGTCAAAGGTCCCTTAAAGAAGATTTTTTGCAAATTTTAACCAGGTGAAACTAAAACTTTTCCACTTGAGGAGTTTTGGATAGAGCATATTGACAGATTAATTTCTTTTTTTTAAATCTTAAATGCAAAATGGTTACATTTTATTTTATTTTTTACAATTTTGTATTATAACTGCTCTAAGCGGGTCGCTCTGTCAGCTAAAGACATGTGTTAGAGTCTGTATACCCCAGTTAAGGATCAATCGATTGGTAAATTAGTTGACGATTATTTCAATAATCGATTAATCATGATTAATCCGATTCATTGTTTCAGTTCCAGTATTCAGGAAATTAGCAGCTTTCAGTTTGCCTACATTTGTCGAGCTGTTTTCTTTCCTCTTCCTGTAGAAAACATCCCACAGACTCAAGTTCCTCAGGTCCTTTTCCTTTCCCAGCAAACCTATTTCTTTTCCCAAACCTTCCATTAATATCCTTGAATCTTTTAATCTGCAACGCCAGCATATAATAAAGAGATGAAAGAGACAACATGAGGCTTAATCTCCTTCTGGATGGTAAAAATATCTCTCATTCACAGAAATGAGTCATTTAGAGTTAAAATAATTGTTTTTGGTGAGTTTTTACATCTATGCACCATATTAGAGATGAGTGATGGTGTTCTAGTTAAGACACAACTATACTTCAGAATGACCGAATCTAAGAAAGAAATGCCCATTTTCTCTTACGCACCAAGTTAACTTTTAACTTTTATCATCTTACAGCCCTACCGATCAGAAACCATGTGAGGCGCCATGACAAGACATGTCAAGCACCATTTAAAGTGGCAGCCATCTGCTCCCTGATATGTGCGTGTGAGTTCTCGGGAAGCTTATGGCAGCAGGGATTTGATTCCTCTCAATGAAACGGATTAATCCTGGAACATGTAGCGGATCGTATCGTTAATATTTCAGACGACACCCACCCCAGCCCACACACACTTCTGCAGCAGTGAAAACAACATCACATGGCAGCTGGGATTTTCAGCTGCTGTGGTGTGTTTGGAGAAGCCTTTCATCACATCTGCTTCTTTCACATCAAAAACAGGAAATCAGATTCAGTTACGTTATTACAGCAAATAAGACAAATATCCGATGCACTGCCAGAGTCGAATTACAGGCTGAAACACAATATGAAGGAGCTATGTAACCTGATGTAGATTCACAGGAAACATATTGTTCTTTCAAAATAAAAGAAGCATTAAATCAGCAGTTTGTCAGGTGCTTCACCATATTGATGCCTTTAGGTGAAGTGAAACCTGATCTGCTCTGAATGGCTGTTCTGTTGGCTCATTCAAAACCTTTAACACTCCCAATTGCACTACTTCGACCCTTTGAGTCTAGGTGACACTCAAACTATTCCACATCATCCTTATGGAGAAAAAAATTGTGTTACTTTTCTTAACTTTCCTGAAATGAAGCCAGCCTGACACGTCTCTGCTTGCGTCTTCAACAAAAGCTGTGTGACTTTCAATAGTTTCAGCATGAAATCATCCTCACTGTCTTCATGTTGAAGGATGTTTTTTATAGTTTTATTTTAAAATACCCTAAAACTGGTTACAGTTAAAAGTCTGCCCTGCTTTATCTTAAAAAAAAACAACAAAAAAACAACAAAACGTGGCTGATTTAGAACTAAGACGGTTTAATATAGGCCAGACTTTGACTGTATGATAAAATTAAGCATAAATATCAATGTTTTCTTTTTAGCATTAGTATATCTATAACAACATTAAAACAGAGGTTGACTTATTTACTTAAAGTGGTCATAGAATGATTCTATAGGGTATTTGATGCTGGTCCTTAAGGTCTCTGAATAGGGTGTGTAACATTGGTTGGGCTGAAAATGGCATATTTGCTGTTCTACAGTATGAGCCCTAATGCAAGCCTGGTTAAGAGAATGAAACAACACTGTGTCTTCCATTTATGGTATGCTCATGAATATTTAGATGAGCTCTGCGCTGATTGGTTGGTTTACAACAAGTGAAGCTGCTGAGGAAAAAGACACATCATAGCAACAAGCACTCATTCACTGAAACATCCCTTTTTCCCCCGACATGTCCTACTTTTCATACCTAAAAAAATGTCCAGGATTTTGGTGAACTATAGTGCAGCAGAACCGAGCCGTGAGCTCCGGGCTGGCCTGGGAACCAGCGGGGGACGTAGCGACCGAACCCGACCCGGTGACGGTAGCCTGGACACAGGCGGCCCCTGTGCCTCTCCCCGCCTGCCTTACCGGCCCCCAGCCCCCCTCCTCCAGCTGAGGACGCACGGCTCTTGGTCCGTTCAGTTAGAGGCCCAGCAGTCGACACTTTAAACCAGACCCCCGCCGGGGCATGACAAAAGTACATGTCACAACCGAATAAGGCAACATCCCCGAATTGACGTCAATTCTGTGCTTCGTTTGAATTCACCAGTTTTATGGTGGAAGTTTAGAAATGTGAGATTTGCAGAGAAAGGAGGTGTCAATGGGGTTTGAACTTCTCTGTACGTCCATTTCACCCACTGACCTATCGTTATTCGTCTATGACAATGTAGACTCGGCTTTGTATTTTATGACCCTTTTAATAAAGCAAAAGCAGGTAATTTCCACAAGTGCAACATTTTATCATCATATTGCAATATCACTATAGATTGCAATATTTTACCAAGCTATCAAAATGAAATGTATTGATAAAAAGAAGCAAATGCTTTATGTTTATCAGAGCATATTGATCATTTGGTTATTTTGGTATCCATGTTGATTGGGGTTTGAGTCAGGCCACGTCTTTCACTGTTACTGCCTCAACTGCTGCACAGCACAGCACTTTGTACCAGAGTGGCGGTACAGATGTAGCCCATTTTCCCTCACTGCTTTTAGTAAAAATGAAGAAACATAAATGTGCAACGCAGAAACAAAGAGTAGCTAAAGTTGAGGATGAGCGGTGAAATACAGGTTTGTTTACAAAACAGGCAGCTTCTTTTTCTACAACTCAGTCCCATGTGATTGCATGCCTGGTGCATGTATACACACGTCATGATCATTTTATTTAGTTTCCATTTAAACAAGGATTTTTAATTTCTGATCAACTGAGATTAAGATCACTTGGGGGAAATTTTGTAAATGTAACTTTTATAAGCCCTGCAGAGTTCCCACTGATACAGACATTCAAGCATAAAACATTTTCCTAGTCCACCTGAAAGAACACAATGACCTGGATTTTTACTATCTTCCAAACTTGGAAAGAAAAACTGATGACAGCAACTGCAGACTCCAAATCAGAGAAGAGAGACAGAAAAGAGAAATAAGCCTCTGACAAGGACTCACATTGCAGCTATGTCCTAAAAGACAAACAGTCTGAGGGCAGATCAGGCCTATAATTTCAGACACTGTCTCCCCAGTTATATAAGCACAGTGCTGCTCCTTCAAGCCTCCAACGTGACAGTGTTAGAAAGAGGAGAATCGATCTTCCCATTTCATTAGGGAGTGCGTCAGTGAAACTGCCCAAAGACTGCAGCTGCTACATCTGACGACTCTCCTCTTTGCTCTTACACAGTGCACTTGTTAACCTTTACAGAAAGCAAAAAGACAAAAATGAATCACTAGTGGGATTATTTAAGGTTTCATTATTAATTACAACGTCATATAATTGTCAGCGTTTATCCTTGAAATGGTTGTGAAGTGCTGGTGCTTATCTACAGTAGCCATTGATGAGACGCAGGTTGGTCTAGACTCTAGACCGGTTCTTGGATCGAGTTAAGGATCTTAATTTAACTCAAAGATTGTAAAATGTAGCTGGTGACCTAAATAATTATTAGACTGGGTGCCATTCCGAATTTAGTCCCGCCCACAACATTCGAGGTGGGGAAGTTCGGTCTGGCAGTGCTCAATAGTAGCGGGAGTATGC
>NW_015150527.1:693622-697564 GCF_000732505.1 Cyprinodon variegatus | reverse complement strand
ACCTTATTTCACCAATTGATTTTATATCGGGTGTTTTATAGAAGAATTGCTTAAACAGGAACAAACAAAAAAAAACAATAACTATAGCTCGTGGCAGACCAGTCTGGGTTGAAAATGTTAAAACTTGACTGTAACTCAAATAGAGTAAGACTGCTTTCTGAGATTTTACATAGTACTCTGGAGAATCCTAGATTTCAAGGACTTCTCTCCTGGAAGTTCAACTGGCTGAAATTCCCAAAAGAAAACACAGCTGCCAGAGCTTGGTTCAGGGAGGAAATGTGGCTGCTTTAAAGAGACCCTCTGAAGCCACTAATGTTCTATCAGACGAGACCTTCAGGGCCCAAAAGAGAAAGCGGGAAGACATTATAAACACTTGTGACAGTAGTTTTACATCTGGGGGTTTTCAGAAGAGCCCATCGAATGGCCAATAATTATCTGCTTTTCATCCCTGGAAAAAGTGAGGGGTGAACTTTCTACAAAAACCACAGAACAAGTGCAAATAGGTGGGGATCAATACATGTAAATCACAGAGAACAAACAGCAGCACAGGCTTTACATGTAAAGATTGGGGTAAAGAATGAGGGGATAGTGAAAATAAAAGCAGGATGAATCAGGATACTTAAAATAGAAGCAGCATGTGGAGGAACAAGTCAAATTCAATTTCATCTAAATTTAATCTGGTGCTCGTGATGGCTTTTACCCTCCCACACTCAGTTATGGTAAATCCCAGCCGCTACAGATAAACACAGAGAGGCTTTCCGCATAATATAACAAAAACACATTAATACCTTGATTTAGACTCTGCACAAAAAAAATTATTATTTTTTTTTATGAACTTGTGTGCATGGAAATCTCCTTTCTGTGTAACAGAAAACCTAAGAGAGCCTTATAAAAGACCTGAAGCCAAATTTCATCAAGTTTATATCATTCAAATCAGTCGCTCACAGATACAATCATGAAAGACAAATTCACTTCAACGCCCAAGAAGGATCTAGATTTAGAAAGCCCTACAATTAAATTCATCAATCCATAAAATACATGAATAAATCTAAACTTTGTTCAAATATAAATAATACTAAACAATGCATGCCTATTTAATTCCATAAACTTCACCAGAATCTCGTAATTAAAAGAAAAAACAAAGTTAATGCAATATTGTGCTTTATCATATTCATCCTACCCTTTGCTCATTTAACGTTTAAAACATCAGCCTATTTCATATAACTTTGAAATGATAAATAGGCCAATTTGTGCAGCCTGCATTTCTTTAGAAAATAAAAATCTGAAAAGGTAAAGGTTAGAGGCAACAGCTGTTTGCTTAGATACTGCTAAATAAACAGCAATGCCTTCAAAATTAATCAGATTAGTGAATTCAGGGATTTTAAAAATTAAGACCTAGTAACATGGTGATGGCCGCATTATGCTGTGAAGATGCTTTTCATTAGCAGAAATGGGGAAGCATGTTGTGAAAGACGGTAAGGTAGATGGAGCTGAATGCTGTTTAGTACCAAAGAAAGAAAATAAAACACAGTACTGGAGCATTTTTCACCTTCTAGTTGAACACAGCCCTTCATACACAGCCAGATCTACAAGCCCAACATGTTAATGCTTCAGAGTGGATAACCAGCACTCTAAGGTTCTTTATTAATTTAATAAGGGCAAAAACGCGCTTCTGTTGAGCTGACAACATGATGGAACTGAGAGGAGTTCTTGCCTTTAAAAAAATCTGAGTTCTGGTTATGCAGATTTTTTTGTGTTATTCTGCTGTATAACCATGCAGACATTTACTTCACCTTTTTTTATTGGAGTTGTGCCCACTGATTTTCTTTTAATGTTTTGAAGTGGCCAAGTCAAAGCTCTGATTTAAATCCAGCTGAAAAGTGGTGGAAAAATTGAAAAATTAAGTTATCCAATTCAAATATCCAATTATCCAATTCAAATGACCTCCAGATGTTTAAATCAGGTAGAAATTACCCTGAGCTGCAGCTCTGCAGCTAAAGCAGTTACTCATGTTTGTGGATGTGTAGCTATTACATGGTGGGGACCATTTTCTATAAATCTTAGCACATCATGGCGACCGAGTGATGTATATAGGACCAATATCTGATCCCTATGGGTACAAATGCTGTTTTAGGCTAAGGTTTAGGACTAAGGTGTGAATTGAGTTTAGGTAAGTATTAGGGTAAGGTACAGTATGAACCCGTAATGGTTCGGGATAGGCAAATTTAGGCTGTAGAACTGGGTTAGAAATTAAAGGAAGTCAATTGAAAGTCCCCATGAGGATAGAGAAAAAGATGTGTGTGTGTGGTATGGTGGTGGTGGTGGGTACTTTTAGATTTAATTGCAAAAATAGGATATATATATATGTAATTTCATTCTGCTTCCCAGTTATGCAGAACTTAGAAGTATAATGTGTCCAAGTCCAAGAGATGTGAATATTTATGTCTGTTTTTAGCAGGGTGTGAATTCATTTTCCCTTTAATTATCTACCAGTTTGGGGTATGACTTTAACTCCTGTTGTTGGGTAAATAACTTTCCAGAAAGCTTTGTGAATTGAAAAAACAAATGAAAAGGTTGAGTTTAGTTAGAAGGTTGACGTACACAAGGACTGAAAGAGGAGGCAAGAGTTTATCCAGTCTGCTCTCATCTCTAGCTTAAAATAAAACCTGCCATCTGAGCAGTGGCAACATGTAATCTGCGACTGCCAGCAGACCCATAAAAACGAAAATGAAAACAATCAGAGAAAGGATAGATGGAAAAAAAGAAAGGAGAGGAAACCCAGCTAATGATGAGCTGCTTTCCCTTCAAAAAGAGAAAGCTGGAGAAGCAGACATAATGCCACGTCCAGCTGGTGTCACCAGAGTTATTGTTGTGTCTGAATATTGGAAAAGCCGCCCTGAGAGGCCAGAGGTCTGTATGCGATCACTACAGGGAGCCACCTGTTCACTGGTGCCTCATAACTGTTTGGCTTATGTTCAAAACCACACGGAGCAGAAACAACAAACGCAGCAGTGTGTCACCACACGTGCAGCACTCAGGCACAGCAACGGACACAAATGCACTGTGGTGCAGTTCAAAGCAGTGACGCAACTAAACGTCAAACGATGACACAACAGTTATTATAGTTTTGGAAAAAGGAGTCTGCAAGTCTGGACTAAAGGCAGGATGGGAGAATAAACAGAAAACCCAACTTTTCACAGCTTTTTTTCTCACTACTCTGGTCACAGCTGGGAGACAGGAATTTATTGATCCATCCATCCAAATCAACAAGTTCAGGAGATCCAACCTGATCAGACAATTCTTTGCACTATTTTCTAATCCGAAAAGCTTTATCTACTGTTGAAAGATTTGGCTCTTCATGTCCTGTTCTTTCAATTTTTCTTTCATTTAGTCAGTATGAAGCGTTGCAACCGTGCATTAATACCATATTAATGCACGGTTGCACCAGCACTTCACAACCATTCTGCTGCCTGAAATAGATATGTTCCAGACAACACGAAAAGGTCTCCCTTTCCCCTCGGTTGTACAATAAATACTGTAAGGCAGCAAGACCCACAATGCTTGTTTCAATATTAAGTTATTGATGTGCAAAAACTAGAGCTGCACCGGTACCAGTATGGGGCGGGGCCCACCGATGTAGCACTAAAATGTTGGTATCGATATCGGCAAGTACCAACAAATAGGGCACCAATATCATTTTGAGAGCCGAAAAGTCTATTCAACTATTGTCACCATTCCAGGTAGGCAATAAAAAGTTCTACTGGATTCACTTATTAGGCCCCGTCCACACGAAGTCAAACCCTGGCCTAAACGCACACATTTTTCACCAAACCAGCCTCTCATCCATACGAAGCCGGCGTTTCGGGGGTCTGTAAACAATCTTTTTTTTATTAAGCCTTCAGAGTGGGAAGATTTTGAAACGCTGTTTTCGCGTTTCCATCT
>NW_015150527.1:691940-693401 GCF_000732505.1 Cyprinodon variegatus | reverse complement strand
GACCAGCAGGGCAATTTTCCGGTGTGCCGGTGTGGTTGTTGTATAAAGACTACTGCGCATGCCCAACATTTCGTTGCCTGTTTTCGCCTATTTTTGCTTTGGCACCACAGCGCCACTTACAGGCCTGGCATACATTTTGCAGCGTTTTCATGCATTCGTGTGGTCGATTACGTTTATTTTACGTCTCCGTCTTTACGACAAACGTTCTGGAAAATATTAGCGTTTCATGTTCGTTTTGACTTCGTGTGGACGGGGCCTTAGTCTTTGTCCTGCTACACAAAGGTAGGCAGCAGCTTGACAAAGCCATATACACACACACACACATCAATTTCAAACAGATGGTATCGGCCAATACTGCACAGCCAGGTATCGGGGCCAAAAAAATGGCATCGGCGCAACACTAGCAAAAACTCAAGGTCATTATGGCAAATGTGTCTAATATTAGAGTCAAATCACTAGTTCTTCCACCAACACTCTGCCCACTAACTCAAGAAGCTGAGTTCCTTATGATAAGGATGTCATGGCGGCTGACTTGTTAGAAGCAGAGCATAAAGTTTTATTGAAGCTCGGCTGAACAGACAATCGACAATGGCACAACAGCAGCCTGCAGACAACTGTCTGCTCGGGCAGTGCCCTTAGATGCACTCAGCTGCTGGCTCTGCTGGAATCCCTAAATCAGGGACATCAGCAAAATGTGAAGTGGAAACCTGCAGCAGGGAGGTGTACATTCCCTTTAAGATTACCATGACAAACAGTGAATGCCAAGGAAACCGCCTGAGCATGTGCAGAAAGCTGATTACTTCTTAAGGTCAGAGACAGAACAGGTAACTTTAAAGTCTCCACACAAACGTCCAGTCCAACTTAAAGCACCCACCAGAAGTATTCACATTCACGTTTGTTGTGAATTTGTCTGCAGCATCCTTTACTTTGACACCCCTACATAAAATGCATTACAATGAACTTTCTTCTACCAGCATATATCTAAATGTTTTGGGAAGTTTGAATTAACTGCAAACCTACATGTTTTTCTATCTAACCTAAACAACATGCTGAGCAAGGAAGGAGCTAACCAGAGAAGCAGGCAAAAGGGGCTAGGTAAGTCTGCAGAGACCCACACGATGCTCTGCAAAGAGTAGACCAAATTCAATCTTTTAAGGTGATGTGTGTTGCAAAAAACCTAGAACTGCAAAGTATCCTAAAAGCAGTATCTCCATGGTGATGTATGGTGATGGCAACATCCAGCTAAAACGGTTAAAATAGAGGAGAATGATGGATCCAAACTTGTCAGAGGCAGCAGAAAACTTGGTATGGCTCAGAGGTTCACCTTCAAGCAGGACATTAGGCCTAAACATCTGAACAGAACTACAGTGAGATGGTTTAGATTAGGGTATATTCATGTGTTAGAACGGCCCAGTCCAGAAGTAAGATTCAGGAAACTGGTGATGTCTGGGAGAAACTTTG
>NW_015150527.1:679919-688385 GCF_000732505.1 Cyprinodon variegatus | reverse complement strand
TTTTTTTTCTTTTCCAGTTCATGAGGTTTGAATACAGGCACTGTATCCATTTGTGCTTTTTATGACACGCACTCCATCCTAAACGTCATAAATCTGTCCCTGACGCCATTCAAAGTACATCCTTAAAACCGGACACAGACCTAACACCTCAATCCAGCTCTTAAGAGCAATGTGCTCATCAGGTAGAGACGAGCCTTGAGTCAACATGACAGAGTAAATATCCAAAGATGGTGGGCGTGTTGTAAAACCTCCGAACAACGGTTCAAAGGGCGCAACACAGAACAGCATAATGGTCTCTTGTCTTTACATGTGGCTGGGAATAAGTCATGACTTACGGGCACAAATGCACTGATATAGGATTGAGGAGATGCAAGTATTAAGAAATTTCATAAAAGCAAAGGAAAGGGATGCAAATTTGTAAATACAGCCTGAGGTTTCACAGCTGCACTGCTCTGTACCCCTACCTCCAAAAATTGGATTTAAAGCAGAATGTAAGCCCTAATAATGCCACCTCAAGAGGGGAAAACACTGTATTTGTGATCCTAAAAGTAATCAATACAGAGCAAACATGACCTGACATGAGCGCTTCTGCCTCACAGAGCATTCGGGGAGTTTCAGCAGCCAGACTGAGCCAGGGCGTGGTGGCTGGTGGTTGCATTATGGTTTCAATAAAACCACTGACTGCTGCGGTTCCTTTTGCCCGTGTCACAACATCAACACAGGCAGTTACACACAGGCACAAGTGATGCAGTCGCTTCTAAAACTTATTGAGACATGTCTTGATTAGGACAGAACTACTGACTAGGAGAAAGAAAGACAGGAAACGTTTCCACAGGTACTAATGGGTGGGGTAAACCGTTTACTATCCAAAAGCCTCATCGATCCCTCTGCAGTCTGGAGAACAAACTGAGATATATGAACTCTCTACTTCAGTTTTTATTTCAAGTTTTCGATGGCACTGAAACGCTTTCAGCCAGCAGACAGGGGGAAATCAAATATTTTGGCAGTAAATGTTTACACCTTGAGGCAAGTATTTGGTTCCGCTGAGGATTTTAAAGCACAGAGATACGGGCAGGGCATGCAAATCCCACCAAATAAAACATCTGTGGCATTCAAAGCACTTTCATCCCATTAGTAATTATTCAAAGCTTAGCTTACGTGCTCCCCCACCATAAAATCAACATTGGACCAACATGCTGGCAAGCAGCTTTTAATTAGCTTCTATAAAATTAAAGCTGTCCTTTATTATAGTTTTCTACACTATTTGATAAAAAGGAAGGTATCTGAGCCCTTTCACCCAATGACCTCTGTCTCATCCAGCAAACAAAAACGTAGCTGATGATCAACTAATCCTGAAAAGTGGGGTTGTTCCTCTGCTGTAATCGTGCTGCCTCTGCTATCCAAATATTAATAGGAGGACTTATTGGAAACTTGCTGTAATTCCCAGTCTGATCAAAGTTGGAAAATTAAATGACCTTGTTTCCAACTACAGTGATAACAATCCTGGTATGGAGGTATGAAGGGCTGCTAAATAAATGTTTCTTTTCTTGCAGTAGCTCAATATTACACTGAAAGTAAAAAAAAAAAAATCTAGGTTAGAGTACATTTGTTTTGTGGTGAAATCAATTAAATTAAATTTAATTCAGTTTATTTCTATAGCGCCAATTCACAGCACATGTCATTTCAAGGCACTTTACAGTTCAACCAGATCATCCAGTCAAATTGATTCAAAGTTTTCTATCTAAGGAAAACAAGTTGATTGCATCGACTCATTGACTCGAATGCAATCCCTCACCCTAAGCATGCTTGTAGTGACAGTGGAGAGGAAAAACTCCCTTTTAACAGGAAGAAACCTCCATTAGAACCAGGATCAGTGTGAGCGGCCATCTGCTGAGGCTGACTGGGGTTCAAGAAGACAGAAGCAGAGATACAAAAAAAAAAGTAACTGTAAAAGGCGGCCCTGTCCACGAAACACACTTAATATTTTGGTCCATGTTTCCTAGGACCTCTAACTAGTAATGTCAAAGGTCAGACAGGAAGAAAGACACTGCGGTAAAATAAAAATCTCAACCAGTCAAGTTGACCCCATCTGGAATTACACAGCAAGCAGGTCAGACTCAGCCATTCAATGTAAAACATTTCAATATAAAGTGTACTTTATCCATGGTACGGGCTAAACAGAACAGAAAACAGATAAAGTAAAATCCTCTTTGAACTTAAAAAAAAACAAAGATAGAACAACAAGGACGCTTAAGCGGGACGATGCAGGATCAAATGCGGCTTATTGGGCTCCCTTCCGTATTGAAAAATAACTTTGGGAAACTTCTCAGTGAGCTCTCTGAGAATCAACTTCCACTGACCTATCTCAGTTAGAAACCATTACAGAGGCTTTATTCTGCCTGCCCTGTTTTAAAAGCATTGTTTGCAGGTTAGTCATGACGTGGGTTGCAGCCTTTGTATTCGGATGGATCGCCTTTGTGCCGCTGTGACAGTGACTGCAGCTCTACTTCCTTTACATTTATTATAACCATCTTTTAGGTATTTCTTTATTACGGTAGTTTTCATCACTTGAATGAGTCAAACGGAGGACATTGTCTGAATTTGGTGGTCCTCGGGATAGGGACCCAAACAAATTGGATCATCCTATGCGTATTAGAGGCCTCAGTTTGACAGGAATAAAAAAGTAATAAAAATCACATCAGGGCTTGCAGCCGGGCACAAACAGTGTTGCTATAGCTCTCATATCCACAACAAGTCCATCATTCAATGACATCACAGCTGCAGATGTTAGTTATTATAGTGTATGCTGTCGTTAGGGACGCTGCTCTGTACCCAATTAACAACAGAAAGACAGAACACATCATTTCTATCTGCAATCTGCATCAACACCAACCTAGAACAAACATTAAAGATGGCTCAATTTGCAACTATTTTCCATTAATACTATATTCTTGGTTTCATACATCCTTGCTAAGATTGATTATAACTAGAGTAGATTCCAACACCTGATGGAAGTAATAATGATGAAGATACTAATGATCAAAATGAATGTTGGAAGCACCATGAGCAGTAAAAGAATAAGATATAGGATGATTTATTGCAGCTGACATCATCACTGCATTGTTCAACTAAAGCAGCTGTTCCCAAACTTTTGTTGCTACTGACGTATCACCTTTACATAGATCTCTAATATTTTTCAGTCCTTAAGAGATAAGGCACCTGAAAAAAAGGGAAAAAAAACAAGGTAGAGGAGATATGAGGATTGTAAAAGATGTAAAAAAATAAAATAAAAAAAAAAAGCCCTAAAAGCAATAAACGGTAGATAAGAGTGACATCTTTAGATGCAGTCTTCATGCTGAAGCCAGACTCTAAGAAACTTTTAATCCCCACCATTGTAAATATTGCAAATAAACTCTTCATTGATTTGAACTGAAACTGTGTGTCAGGTAGGGCTGAAATCAGATCAATCAGATTAATCGTGATTAATTGATTATTGAAAAAAATCATAAACTAATTTAGTAATTGATTAATTGTTAACTAGAGTGTAGAATGTAAACATGCTCTTAGCTGACTGAGCAACCCACATAGAGCAGCAATTATATCAAAATTGTAAAAAAAAAAAGTATGATCATTTTGCAGTAAAGATAAAAAAAAAAATGTTTTCATCCATCCATATGCTCTATCGAGAACTCCTCAAGTGGAAAAGTTTAGTTTCACCTGGTTCAATTTAGTAAACATCTTCTTTAAGGAACCTTTTGCTATCCGATTATTAATCGAATAATCAAAATAGTAATCGACAGACTGATGGATTTGCAAAGTAATCGTTAGTTGCAGCTCTAGTGTCAGGTAATAAGATAAAACGTTTTACTAGATTATGAATAAATGGTTATAACTAAAAAACATCTTATTGGAAAGATAGCTCATGTGCATTGTATAGTGGGTTGGGTGATTAATGATGCTGAGGGCCTGTTTCTGCTCCTGCATGTTAGCAAACTTACAAATATCCAGGACATAAAAAGTAAAAAAAATCTCCTGGAAAACTGTAGACTGTCTTATCAATGGTATAAGATGCTGAGGCAAGAATCCAAATCCACATGAAAATGATTCCTATCCAGATTTCATTTTTGCCATGGTCAGAGTTCAGTCTTTCTGTAAACCCACTAAGCCAGGGGTCTTCAAAGTTTTCCAGGCCAAGGACCCCCCAACTGATGGTGAGATGAAGCGAGGACCCGCTAATTATATAAATTGTATGAAACTGTGTTATATCAAATAAGTTCTACAGTCACTCTATTAAATATGTCATATTTATAAAGTAATTTCACCTTTTGATTATTAAAGTATTTCTAATTCTGATTCCTGGTTGATGGGATGTTAGTGGTTAAGAGTCAAATTTAAATCTTTATGTCACAGCTAAATTAAAGATGTATTAACTTCAGCAGCGGCGCCATTAAGAATCAGAGGCGCTTGATATGTTATAAGTAGTTCCTGGTTTGCACTTACTGGGCTCTGTAGTATCTGTGTGACGCGTTTCTTCTGCTCCAGGACATTAAAGTCCTGCCGGAGATCCGGCGACATGTTTCTGGCTCTGATGTACTCCGGATCGTTGACGTTGATCCGGTCAAAATAGCGCTCCTTGGTCCCCCCGGTGGGTGGCGGAGGAGTGGTCACCACCCCCTGATGGCTGTCTGCACTCATGCCTGCTACACCTTGCTGCTTTGCCTCTATGGCTGCCGCTTTGACCCTCTTACCTGAAAACCAAAAGAAATGAAAAGGTTGGACAATGTTTACATTTAGCAGAACAACAACACACTGTTTGGGCTCATTCTCCCAAAACAAAGGAGCGGTGGTGAATCGAAAATGGAAGAATAGAAAAAAACAATATTGTTCAGGTGTGATGATAGAGAGATTACTTTAAGGGAAAAAGAAATACAACGTAAGGAAACTACTAGTGCAGTTATTTAAGATCCCAAAATGAAATTCATTGAGATGTAAGCAGGAGACATGTTTATACAGCACATTTTCACATATCTTTATCAGAAAAACCTCAAGTCGAACTCAAAACATCTTGGAATAAAAAAGGCTTCAGCTGCTTTTTAAAATTATCTACAGAAGCCAAACTTTGTAGGAAAGTAGGAAATGTTCACAGTCTGGGTGCGACAGCTTGAAACCACAGCGGGTTTTGGTTTGGTGACTTCAAACTATGACAAGTTTTATATCTACGGATCAAATCAGAGCTGTAAAAAGGAGCCTGATTGAGTAAATCTCTGAAAGTTAAGGCCGTAATTAAAGAAATGTGAAAATGTCTAAAGGGATTAGGAAAGCACACAAAACTTGTTTACATAGTTGTGCTTGAAAAACAACAAAGTCTTTTCAAGAGATGAAAAAAAAAGCATCAACTTATTACGTTAGCTGGGAGCAGGGATGGTTATAAAGTCTAAGAGCTGCTGGGAGGAAGAATCTGAGATAACAGAAAAGAACGGAGTTACAGCAATGTTGGATGCAAATCCTGCAGTCATCATATGTAGAGCAGATTTGTTTGCAGCGAGTAAAATGCAAAACCAAAGAAATGTGCCAGAGTTAATAAAGATCTGTATTTATCTTTAAGCTACTGTGGTGCAAAAAAACAACAACAAACCTACAGGTATGGCTGTACAATTAATGGCTTTTTTATAATATTTGAAATTTAGCAAAATGCTATTTAAAAACAAATCTCGGAGGCACTCAATTTTTATTCAAAATTCTTAAATAGTTAGGTGGCAGTGATACAATTAAAGTGGGTATGTTGACACACAGAAGGGAAGAAAGTTGCAGCTAGCACCTAGATTAACGCATGATAGTAGAAATAAGAGCTTTTTTGTGCAAGTTTAACAGTAAAGTCTGACTCCGGACAAGCAGGCTTTCAAGGTCAAGAAAAAACTGAAATCCTAGAGTAAAACACCAACATGCTTGGGCTCAGTAAAAAGGATTATCACAATAAAATTTTAATCGCAACATTGGTTGAAAATAATCGCAATTTGATTTTTGGCTAAATCAATCAGCCCTACCTACAGGCTAATAAGAAACATAACAGACTTGGACAGTGCAGTGTAAAAGTTTTCCCACCCCCAAACCTCTCCATACTTATTTGTTTTTAGGAATAGAAAATTCAACATTTTAAATTGAGATTTAATGTGATCCATAGCGGAAAAATCTGAAAAGTGTGACATTCATTCGTATTGAGTCTTCCGTAAGAACAGTTCATAGATCATCTTTAGTAATAAGAGCTGGGAGCCTTTTGGGGTTTATCTTCATCAGGTTTGATGAAATTCATCTTATTATCTATAGATGCTTTTCTATAAAGACCAGATGTGGTTAAATGAGAGCTGATACTTGTATTAACAGATTCTCCCACCTGAGCGCTGGATCTCTACAGTTCCTCCAGGGTGACAGTGAGACTGTACAGTACACTGATCTACTGTATGAGGATTTTTTTCTTAGTTTTGTTTTGGGGCGTGCTTTAGTTGTCCTTTGCCAGATGTTTCTCCCTCTCTCTCCTACCCTGTTCCTGTCAGCCCACTGTACAAAAAAATCTCGCTCCAATGTTCTACAACATCCCTCTTTTATTTACAGAGATCAAATTTCTCAGGTGGGAACTTTTTAGAAGCTAGATTAACTTTTTTAAGTACAGTTGGTTGCACTGGATTTTATTTAAGTCGCCAGATTATGCAGTTCTGCCACAGTTTAGATTGTTATCTGTAAATGTTTTGAAAAACCATACCATACATTTAAAGGAAACATTAAAACTTGCTTATTGTGTTGCACCCAAATACAGTCACATTGACTACAAATGTCTGTACATCTGAGCTTTAGGTCATGCTCACCCAGGATAATGGAAAACATCAGTTATAGGATCAGATTTAACAGCAAACAACATAACGACCTGTCTGTCATCACCAGATGAGACAAACAGCGTCGCCCTGTGTGCTCGTCAAACAGGAAGTGGACATGGCCTTTTATCAGCCCTCAGAGAGGTACTTCACATTGCTTTGACGCCATGTCCTAACAGCAGAGGTTTTGTTCTGCACACATACAAGTCACCGGTCCGCGCAGGTCACTGTGACAGCTCGCCCTACAAAGTGCACCGTGAGGACAAGCAGACCTTGACCAATCTGGAAGTTGGTTCACTCCCTCTGGTCATTCTCGGGTCAGCTGGCATTACAACAAGCATTCTACAGGATGCACGAATTGCTGCAAGGTAGAGCAACACATGCAAAAGTCTTTGTTGCTTTGCCAAAAGAAAATAGCAAAGGAGATAAAGTCCAACAAACAAGGAATCTTATAAACAAGCTCATATCTAAAAGAAGTAAAGGAAATGAAAGAAAGAGATTTTCCAGGAGACTCTATGACAAAGAAAGCTGCTGTAAATAACCAGGTGGTGCATTAGGGAGAGATGCAGCTAATAAGAACGCCGCCAGATGGCTTCTTGATATGTAGAAACAATGGAAGAAAGAATGCAGAATAGAATAAAAGAAAGAGATCCCACTGATTTATGTCTTCAAAGGCCCAGTATGGTTGCAGTTTACTCATTACTCTTAAACTACTTCTTCATCCCTTTACAACCTCACTGCTGCCACCTCAGTAGGTGGGAAGAAGGTAAAAGAGGTTATTTGGTTTGACAGATGCTAAGCAGCTCATTCTGCTCCAATGCCACTTATAGATACGACCAAGATTATCCAAGAGACACGTAGCTCTGGTAGTAGAGCAAAGGCGTCGCACACAGACAACATAGTAAAAATAAACCTTCCCACACGAAGGGACGTCTAACATGGCAAGCATTGTTTTCACAAGACTGCCTGACTTTATTTGCACGACTAACATTCTGTGATAATATTCAACACATCTATAGTCAAATAATTGGACATGTTGACTTTAAATCAAACATAATCCTGTTGTCTTTTTCTCTAAATGCAGTCCTTTCTTAGTTCCCGGCCTAATAATATGAAAGTTATTGACTTCCATTATAAAATGCCCTGCTAAAATATTCATACTTTAGCCACAGTGACGCTGGAGGAGCTTCAGAGACCCACTACTCATGTGGGAGAAAATGCTAACTTGTCAAAAATTACACAGAACTAGGCATGTTAACAAATAATGAAATATAAATTATTTATTGATGAATGTTTTATTAGATTGCAATCTGTGCCATCTGATTTATTAATAAGTTGTTGCCTTACAATGGTGTAATTACTGCCGTCCACTAGAAGGCGCTGCTGTTCATTCTTAAGCTGAGTCTTACTGGTATTTGCAAGAGAAGTAAGGCCAGAGTGGAGGCATGCTAGAGCCAAAAATCCACCATAGTCCGATACGGGATTATTTAGACTGTTTAAAGATGACAAGGATGCAGAATTCACTTTATACAGTTCTGTTTGTAAATATAAACACTTATTCTCCTTAAGTTCTCACCTAAATAGTGCCCATTTAGCCATG
>NW_015150527.1:665911-679244 GCF_000732505.1 Cyprinodon variegatus | reverse complement strand
TACAAAAATGTTTCTAACCTAATAGAAAAACACATGCTGGCAATAAGCCCGTTAGACGGGGAAGGCTTTTATGAGTCACTGTAATTAATAGTGCCAAGTTTTAACATTCCTCTGGGAGCAACTAGACTCCTCGTTTGAAGAGTTGCAAACAACTGTGAAACAATTAGCTGTGAATGCCAGATTACACTGATAACAGTTAGCATCCACTTTATTAAAATGAAGTGGCAAATAGTCTGACAGTATATCAGAGTGACACACCCTGTCATTTAATGATAGTTTTACATCTCCTTACATTGGAAATCATAAGTGTTTAAAATATTTCAACGTTAAATCATTTACGTTTAATATAAGAAAACACTTTTCGGTTTAGTCAATATTTAATACCGCTAGCACTGATCATTTTAAAAATATAATGATGTACTTTTTTTAAATTCAGAATATTGGGAAAAAAAATATTCAGCCACTTTATTCTATGGAAAGATCCTCTTGAAACTCGAGAAAACTCAGGTTTGTAAGAAAATGGCTGCTTATCAATTAAACATTAGTCTATTAATAAGACCAATCGACTGCAGATTAATTGATGTCTTGCATTCCTACTTTGGACTCTACCATTTTGGCTCATGTGAAAGGTACAGGTAATAAGAAAGTCATATTTTAAAGAACCAAATAGACAGAAAAAGGGGTGAGACTTAGATATGAAGAGTGTGTGTCACTGTGTGTGACACTTGCGATTATGAAGACACATTCCCGTGAGGATACATAGCAGCGGTGGTATCATGTTGTGGGGATGGTTTTAATTAGCAGGGACAGCAAAGCTGCTTTGACTCAATAGGAAGTTAAGAGGCAAGCCTTAAATAAAACTTTTAGGGGTTGCAAAAAGGCATGAGACCAAGAGAGAAGTTCTTACTTCCAGTAGGATGACAATCCTGAACATACAGACAGAAAGGTGGAGTTAAAATCCCTGATTCCTTAATTATGGCAAAAGCCTATATTGCCCTTAAACAGTAAACAAATCTAATAAAAAGGCACTCTCCATTCAGTCTGACAAAGATAGACTATTTTTAAAGAAAACTGGCCAAATATGTTGTGCAAAACCTTCTAGTGGTCTTTAATGGCATAGCTTGACTAACATTGGTAGAGGTATCAGTTAAAAGACAAGGAGTGGGAGTTCAGCATAGTTGTGATTTAGGTTGACTAGATCCTTATATATATATATATATATATATATATATATATATATATATAGATTTTTTATTTTATTTATTTTTTTGGTGAAAATACAAAAATATTAAAACCATCCTCCTCTTCTCAGTTCACAGTCATTCAACTCAAGGTGGAGTTGATCCAAAAAGTACCAGACAGTCAGACTTATGTTTGAAATTAATAGCAGTGTATCTGCTTTGATCTAACTAATTAATGTGGCTTCTGTGCATGAGGGTGGATGGTGCCTTAAGTAGTTTGTGTATCACTCTGTGTTTTTATTTCAAAGCAAAAACTAAGAACACAGAAAACCTTATAATTTAGATCTTATTTACCTTCTAAGACACAAATGCATCTGAGCCCCCCACCAAAAAAAAGGAAAGAATCCTTCTGTAATTGAAGGCAGCTGGAGAGCGTTGAGTTATGCAACCTGATACAGAATTCATCCTCCTGCCTGCAATGCTCTGCTAACAAAGGAGACCCAAACCGCAGCGAAAAGAATAAAAACAAACTAGATGGTGACTTAAGCATTAAAACTGCAGTGGATCTAAACCTTCTTAAGATTTTCAATGGCTGGAGTTATTTTAGAATTAATCAAAGCAATAAACAAAACAAACAAAAAAAACAAAAGTGAAAGTGTTTAGGAATCTACATGGCTGAATGCAACAGCTGGAGCTTCACCAAAATCCCGACACACACTCATCTCTCAGCAGAAAAGCATGCTTAGTGTGAGGGATTGCATCCGAGTCAATGAGTCAATGCAATCAACTGGTTTTCCTTAGATATAAAACTTTGAATCAATTTGACTGTATGATCTGGTGAACTGTAAAGTGCCTTGAGATGACATGTGTGTGAATTGGCGCTATATAAATAAACTGAACTGAACTGAAAACACCCACACACTCCCCCTCCCAAAGTACGGGTCAATAGAGAACCGTGTTACCAAGAATATATGAATATGGTATGTTTCAGAGCTGAGGAGAAGGTTCTTTGCTGTATTTTAGCTTTGTTTGTGTTTCCCGCACCTCTACAGGTGTTTAGTTCCATAGACAGAGCATACAGGAGTTAAAGAACAAAGGAAGTCCTCTGTGGATCAAATAATGGTCAATAACCTACTGGAAATGACATAAACAGCTGCCCACTGACATTGTAGGTCAGAGCTGGATGTGAATTGATCTGAACTCTGCAGATATGTGGCTGATAGATGAGGCAGGCCGTGTTTACGGAAGGGCGCTGGAGAGCAATTGGAGCCCCAGGCAAGGTTACCCCCACCTCTGACCCTGTGGCCCTCAGTGATGCTTTCTGCATCGCTCTCATGCGTTTTCAGCACACATGGCCAGATCTTCATTTGTCTTTCTCAGGATATATTAAAATTTAGAGTTCAACAAGAGATTACTCTTAATTTAAAATAAATATTAAACTAAGAGCATCATGAATGCAACATGCATTATCAATCACAGTGTCAATATGTGGGGTTCTTAGTGATTTATTAGTTAAAAAAAGATGGATGTCTTTATAAAACAACATATCTGTGACTACAGTAGCTTGCTACCTCTACTTTCTGTTTATTACAGCCAAGTAAGATGGAAAGGATGGGATGGAAACAAGGCTGTTGATTAAAGAGGACTCAAAGTCATCTACAAAAAAGTTTCAGACACATGTTTTAAAGAAATTCAAAGCAAACGCTTTTCTAAAGCATGCTGGGATATATCTGACATTCATATAGGCTGCTAGACTGAGAGAGAGCAAGACTTTTAGCAGATAATAACAAGGCTTACATGGACGACACAAAAGTTGCTCTTTGTATTCTGTAATATAACATGCTAAATTGAATGTTTAGGACACCTTTACAACACCTCAGAGCTAAGGTGAGTTCCTACACTCAGCATGAATGGTAAAAAAGAAAGCTAACGTTCATACACATTCCTTAAAGAGAAATTTTAATGGGTTCAAATCAGGATGAGAGGTCTGGATTATTATCCGATGATCTGTCTGAAACTTGATACTATATTGAATTTGATGTAAGAAGCTTAACAGGTAAGAACAGAACCCCTAACATGCGGCTGTGTATTTTTACTTCATAAGGCGTTACCAACGCCAGAGACCAACTTGATCAGATCTGGTTTTAGACACAAGCCACCGCTGCTCTGGTCTATTGTGAGGAAATCAAGAGCCAATTCAAAGACCAAGCTTCTTGGTTTCCAGATCTGTCCAAGTTTCCAGCTTCTCCTACAGTCATGAGATTTAGATCCTGACCAAAACAACCTGATGCTAGATCTAAGTGACCATAATGAGTTTCATCTGTAGGATGGCTGGACTTCATCTTAGAGATAAGATGACAAACTCTGCCATCTGTGGGAAGCCCAAAGCAGAGAAAAGAAGTCAGCTAGGGTGGTCCAAGCATTTGATCAAGTTTCCGGACATTTCTCATTGGTAGGAAATACTGTGAGAAATCCAGAACTCATTAGAGGGACTATATATCCAATCTGGCATATAAACAGTTTGGGATCCCCCCAGGATGACCTAGAGTCTTGCTGGAGACAAGGGTCCCCCCTGTTACCTCATCCTCCTATTGGTACATTTTATCTGGGTTTTTTTTGGGAGGGGGGGTTTTGTGTTTTTTTTTTCATAGAGACTACATCCACTTTTAGGTGACTTTAAAGCCGTAAGAAAAAACAATCAATCTCCTCAGCTTTACAGGGAGATTACGTCATAACATCACAAAGGATAAAACTGGATGTTATTGCTGGTCGTGAGTCCTTGCGTCTTACTTCCAGACAACCTCCAGAGTTGCACATTAGACATAATAACCAGAGATAATCTCTTATGCTCACTGCATTGAAGCTGCTGTATAGAGGAGAGATTTGTTTTCTCCGTTTCCACGCAAGCGAGAAAACATGGAGTTCCCCTAAACTACAAGATTAATTAAGGTTTAGAGTTTTGCTAGTGCAGATGATGAAGAGGATTGTTTACCCAAATGTCCAGTGAATATATATCAGTTGAGAAAGGACCTTTGGTCTAGGACATTATTTTCTGCCTTTACTATTTCTGTTAAAGGAAATCAACATTTACATTGACCTGAACCAAGAATATTGCAAAAGGCAAGACCAAGATCATTTCAACCAATCAGTGAAAAATTATGGTTAAAATACTTTTTGTTTTTTTCTGGAAATGTTTGTATTGAGATGGGTGCAGAAAAGCAGATCCCAAAAGCATACTTCTTCAAGGTGAGTCAGTTAGGCATTAAACATGGGGTATTTATAGTAATGAGAAAAAAGGAACAAAATATATGCAAAGGTCAAGGTCCGTATAGGTCTAACGTAGAACATGTAGGACACATTTAAATATCTCTTTATTCTTTAAAGCACATTTTGCTTCAGTTTTATTTTTCATGACATAATCTGTGGTATGTGGTTTTGTTAATTTGAGGTTAGATTTAAAATGGGAACCCAGTAATGACCAGATTATTCAAGTCATAATCCAAGAACTGACATACAGTGAACTTTCTTTTTGCTGTGATTGTACCGATTCCATCAGGTCAGAATCTAGTCCTGTTATTCCTCCTGATGAGCGACAAATCAGCAATCACTTAAGAATTTAGCCTCAACTGGGCAATCTTAAGCACAATATGGGGTTCCAGAGATTTTGTACATCAACTAATGTACATTTGCGCATTCAACCCTCAGATAAGTACTATATATGTGGGTAATTGTTTCCTGAAACATGCCAGACTGTTCTGACGTGTATGGATAACAGAGACTGCCCCTCTCCCACTTGTTGTTGAACACAACCAATAAGTTGATAGAAAGAGGGCAGCTACACTTTACCAATGGTTACAACAAATACATATTGCTCTCTCTATTTTTGCAAAAGGAGAACCTTAACAGAGTCATTAATGTGTGTTAATGATGTCCTACCCTTAATTATAAGAATCAGGGCAGCACTTATAAAACAGATTCACAGACAAAGGTTTTTTCTATCTTAATTAATAAAAAGTATATATATTTTTGTGCAGTTTTGGATAAATTGCTGCAATTAGCTGGTTGGTCCTTCAGCAAGTGGCCTGTTTTAAAGTCTACATGCTTCAACTGGACAATTAAATTGATAATTAACATAATTGTTTATTTCCAATAAAAAATAATAAATGTTACATATTATTAAATTGGGAAAACATTTCATTAAAAAAACTGCTGTAGTATTTTACTGACTGAGTTTGTACTGTTTATTTATGTTAATAATATCTGTTTAAGCACCTTTAAATTAGTATCCTTTTGATTATTGGTTTAGGTAGTTTTATTTTTAAACTTGTTTTTGTTTTCTTTTTTCATAAATACCAGGCATTATTAATCATATTGGACAATTAGGGCATGTGGATATCAGTACTACTGTTGGTAAAACCTGCAAATAGAATACATTGACCAACTTTACAGTTTTACAGCAGCCCCCGCTTTATTAAACAATTTCATCTGCTTTTGCTCCATTTTTATCTCTATCATAGGGGTGGTACCGATGAACAAAACAAAAGCAAAGAAGTTACACCCAGTTGATGCATGGCTGCTTTTAATTTTCCGTTTCCATTTGGCTGACAGAAATAGTCCTCCCCTCGATCTCTATCTCCACTCTATCTCCCAGATAGGGTTGCTCAACCATCATGCTTTAGTTTCCCTCTGTGACAGGAACCAGAAGATATGATCCACTGATTCAGACAGCATCTAGTTATCTACATTCACCTTCAAACAGCCACTTGATCTGGAAAGTTAACCTGTAGACTCCAAAAACGGTTAAAATACAAACAGTCCTTCAT
The DNA here is from genome assembly GCF_000732505.1 of Cyprinodon variegatus. Taxonomy (NCBI): domain Eukaryota; kingdom Metazoa; phylum Chordata; class Actinopteri; order Cyprinodontiformes; family Cyprinodontidae; genus Cyprinodon; species Cyprinodon variegatus. The sequence continues at coordinate 673,240 of NW_015150527.1, read as the reverse complement.
CTAAAGGCTGTAAAAACTGTATGATGATGAAGATTCAAACCGCTATAATCAGTGCTGAGAGTGCAGCCAGTTGTAAAAAACAACAAGCGAAACTCCCAGAGACGGGCATCAACCTACACCTCCCGTCGCCCTCTCTCTCATGTACACACACCCCTCATATCTTCAAAGCCAGCCTGCTTGTGTTTCTGTCACCCCTATAAATAGACGAACCCCCCCATTTGGGTTGTGTTACAAAGCCGACAGCAACAATACCAGGAAAGAATCCTTACTTTGCCGATTTTATCCAGAATACAGGACCAAAGCAGTGCTAATTTAAATTCAGCAGGAGGTAGGCGTGCTCCGTGCCTAAACATGCCTACATGACAGGTCCAGCATAGAAACCGCAAAGAAAAAGAGCGCGCCACACACTCAGATCCTGCAACTCTACCCTAGCAAGTTTGCTTCCTGCAATGAAATGCTTGGTTAAAGGTGGGTTGCTCCTTTCAGAGCATCATCTAGCTCTTATTCAGCATGCAAAATTGTCCTTATTTCATCTTTTCTTTCTAAACTCCATCAGTATCTCACTGCTACAGCTCCAGTGACCCTCCAAGAGGTGCTTAAATGTCTTACTTCCAGACAACCTCCAGAGTTGATCAGTAGAGATAATAAGCAGGGCTAATCTTCTCTGGTGCTCACACTCACTGCACTGTTACTGCCAAGCGTGTTTATGGAGCAGGAGTGAGTCTCACTGGGAGCATGATACCAACAAGGAATTCTCCTGCAGCTAAGACCAGAAGTCAGCTACCACACAGCTGGTACAAAGCTGCAGACTGCATTGGTTTATAAGGGTGCTGATTGTGTAGATACAGTATATGATAAATAAGGCAAAGCAATCACACCGGTTCAATCAAGTGAACTGACACAAAAGATCAGCGTTTAAACCTTTAACCCAAAGCCCAACCAACCTGGTATTCCCTCCTGGATTAGTGAATGGGAGAAATCAGGCAGTAGTGGCAGATGGCAGAGGTAAAACTCATGTCTCTCTTTCCCACTCTGCGGTTGTTTCAGATTCTGTAAGCAGATTCCAACAGAGAACCCGGAACGGACAGGCGGGTAGGTGATCAGAAAAACGCGAGTCGCTCCAGTTGTCCCTCCAGTTATTCCGTCCAGATGCTCACATGAGGAGCTGCCAACTAACGAAAGGTTCTCCCAGACTCCTTCAGGCTCTGCTCTCCAACGCTGTTCATCGGAGAGAGGAGTACCAACAGCTGTGAGTGTGTGAGAAGAGGTCTCTGTAAGTGTGTGTGTCCTCTGAGAATGAGGGTGTGTGTTTGTGTGGAAAAGAAGCTAAACGGACCACGTGATTGGAGCTTAATCCTCCGCCCACTGGCCTAGAGGTACACACAGAGCCACACAAACACATTGAGGCAAAGGCACACACATATACAAACCATTGGACCAATCAGAGCTCAGGCTGAGAGACTAATCACCCCTCCTCCTCTCTCTCTCTCTCTCTCTTTCTCTCTGTCTACTACACTAATTTTACCGCCTTGATCTATTCCCTCTCTGGTCCGTTCCTTGCATTCCACGATCCCTGCCATCCATCTCTTTTAAATATATCTCTCACACCCACTTCTAACCCCGTTCTGGGCAACTGTACTAAAGGTCAGTGTTTATGAGTTTGGCTGCCGAGCCACGCAAACCTGCAATACTAGAGGCAACTGCATGCCTTTTACTGCTGTGCCTGTAACTACAAGGCAGGGTTATCTGACTGGATCATTAACACAAACATCTTGAGGTTTTTCTTATAGAAATGACACTCTTCTATGATTAAAGGTCAGAGTTAAGGTCAACAACCTAGCAGCTGAATGCACTTCAGTGTCTGACTTGAAGGTCAGCTGTCAGACGCATTAGTTTGTTAATATTTGTTCATGTCAGCCAAACCGCCTCCTCTTACAAGTTATAATCAAGTGCTGAAACTGAAGTTTACCTTATTCCATGAGAAGCTTGTGATCCAAAGTGCAGTGTTTCCCATTAAGTGCCAGGACTGCGGTGGCAACATATGACTCAAAGATGTAAACAAACAAAAAAATATCCATCCATCCTTTTTTCTGTTAGGCTAATCCCTGCTGGGTCGTGAGGGATGCTGGTGCCTATCTCCAGCTGTCTACAGGCAGGAGGCGGGGTACCCTGGACAGGTCGCCAGTCCATCGCAGGGCAACACAGAGACAAACAGGACAAACAACTATTCACAAACACACTCAGGGAAGCCGATTAACCTAACATGTCCTGTTTTTGGACTGTGGAAGGTAGCCGGAGTACCCAGAGAAAACCCACATGCTCAGGGAGAACATGCAAACCCCATGCAGAAAGATCCCGGGGGTGGGAATCGAACCCGGAACCTTCTTGCTTCAAGAACCCACTGCACCACTGAGCAGCCTCACAAAAAATCTGTCAGTCAGACCAAAGTCTGCACTCTTGGTGTGGAGAGCGTAAATAGCTAGTCCAAAAATGTTTCGTTAAAAATGTTTAAAAAGATTGCTTGATTGAGTGAGGGACTTCAGAGATCCTGCGACCAGTTTCCTAAAATCCTGAGAAAAACAGTTTATGTTTATGCAGTCAGTCCCACACGCAGTCATTGCACTGATGTCCTCCCTATGTTGCTGACCAGTGCATCCCAGTCTGGAAACACCCAATGTTATTTTGTTCTCCCCAAGAAGAGTCTTATACCGCCTTTGCTGTAAACATACAATATTATCAACTGATTTCAACAGAACGGTAAGAAAAAAAAAAGAAAAGAAATGCTACTCTAAAAGTGCAGTGAAAATTTCACAAAAGAAGGAATTTAAAACCAAATAAGACAAAGGTCAGCAAACAGTGTTATCTTCTGTTCCCAGTAAATGGCTGCTTCCATGGAGGTTATTTACTACAGTATCCTACTCCTAATATAAATATGTGCTAATTAATCTGAAGTCACGCTGACATCCAAATGTGATATAGTGATAACAAATTGAAAAATGACAAATCAGAAGAAAGGAATTGAAAATGTAAAGCATGTTGACCTCCAGAGCCCCGTCTGTGGGCAAGAAGCCGAGTCACAGGTAAGTGTGCCAGTGGGACACACAAGGCCCATATTTCCTTTCAGTAATAACTGACTGGGATCCAGTTCATAAGTCACGTACTACAGGAGGAAACAAACAATCCAGGCAGCTAAGAACATCTGTCAGCAACCTGTCAGCGTATTCCTGAGTTACTGTGCTGTTGTTCGCTTCAAACTGACTCACCGACTCATTCATCTCAGCAGCTCTCTGATTCCTACGTCTGTCTCTCAGACGCCATAATTTAAGCCTATATAAAAAAAAAAAAAATGCATACAGCTGAAAACCTACAATTATGACTTTATGAGTTAACGGCAGTAACATTTAGATAAATACACATTTAACTATCTTAAAGAACAATAAAAGCATATTTGCCCTTTTTCAGATTTCTTTGCATTTAAAAAGTACATTTTGGAATCGAACCAAGATATGATAAAATACTTCTTGGAAGCTACACCCCACTAACTTTTTTCCCAGTTTGGGATAATGAATTTCACTGGGATTTCCCTGCATCCCAAAACATAAAAAACTCTCTGTAAATCTTTCCAGGTTGATAGAAGTCAGTTACTTTTATTTTCCCTATAAAACATGTTTAACTACTCTTGTCTATGGATGATGCTTGACAAGCACACTTGCTTCTACACTTTAATATGCCGGTTTGACACCTTTTGGTCTATTTCATGTTGCCAGGCAAAGTTTATTTAAGTCATTTCCTGATTCTAGAGGTCTGGTACTATCAGGTGTAGATTTGGCTTGAAATCTTTTAACTCCAATAATGCTATTATTTATAGTTGCCTAACGAAAAGAGGGAAAAACTTTTTTGGTTGTTTGGATAACTTTTTCTCTTAATAAATCAAATAAACTGGAAGCAACTTTTTACTGAGGTTACATAGGGCTTGGTATAAAATTTGACCTAAAACCTTTAATGTAAAAAAATATATAAATTAAGGGAACTTTTTGATAAGAAAAATACATTTTCTCTGCTTTGTTGCATATGGGAACATCTGTTAGCTTTAATTATCTTTTACAAGGATGTGCCTGCAGTCTTTTGGCTTTGTTCTGAATTGTACTAATAGCGTGTGCAACCAGGTTGATTCATTTACAGAGAGTTGAACACCATAAGACTCAAATAATGTGGTAATAAATACAAGGTGACGTAATAAAACGGCACAAAGCTGCACTGTAAATGAAAGTAACAGCTAAATGAAACCTGCCGAAGGCGTTGGGAATGTATGACCCACATTTTCTTGGCTCATGTTCAAAAAAAGACTGTTAACTGTTTCCCTGACTTAAATGGAAACTATCTGTACCTTAATCCTGACAGAATAATGAATTGTACTGATGCAAAGATTTGCCCGGGTGTCAGGTTTCAAGCCGAATGTTGTTGGTGTGCATGTCTTCAGTAATAAATAGCTACGGGCATTCTGACCATATCACCTGATATCGTAGATGATAAGGAGTTTTTGTATCAGCTCCTGCAAGATAAACTGCTTGAACACCCCCAGCAGATGCCGGGGGAGACTATCGGGTGATTCACGAAGAGTCTGAAACCCCACCAGCACAGAAACCTGCATGGTTTAGTGACATCTTGGTCTTGACTTCTGTTATCAGCTCAGACATGCTTCTGCAGTTACCACAGTGTGCTATACCAGAATACAAAGTGACGACAATTAGTCATTACTTCACTTATGTAAGAGGTATGACAAAAACTGAAGGAGACAACAACATTTATGTAATTACTAACGGCATGTTGTTGATAATGAATAATAGATGTCAATGTCCAAGTAAGTCAGGTTATCCTCGCAGATTAAAACCAACCAAAATCTGATTAGCAGTTTTACTCAGTTTAGGGGATTAAATCCTTCAACTATAAAAGGTTTTGCCTCTGTTTATTTCTTTCTTTTTTGTTAATAATATTATACATTTTGTTTCCCTCTATTTAATGCATTTATGGAAGATGAGATCAGTCCTTTTTAAATTATGGATAAGAATGGAAGAAATCTTTCTTTCTTTCTCTTTCTATACTCTGATTAAAATTAGGGACAATAATAATTTAGTAAAAACAATAACTTTTCATTTATTAATGTAAAGATAGATATAAATATATCAAAAGTACTGCTTTGCTGTTACTCATATCTAATTTGCATAGATGTCTTTCTTTCCATTATGCTCTGGAGATTATGGGTTCATTTTTTTTCTCCCAAAAATAAAGATAAAAAATTCAACAAATAAAACATACAACAAACTTCTAGAGCTATTCATGCAAGTACACCATATATAACTTTGATACACTCCATATTTGGCAACAGATTTCTCTGAATGGCATCACATGCATGTGGAGGGAATCAGCAGGGCGACTGCTTGGGGGCTACAGATGGTTTGCACCAATAAACAAGAACTATCAACCAAGGACAACCACATGACTACTTCTCTTTTCCATCAAACTGTGACCTCGTCACAACATTTTTCCCTTAAGGATTGCTTGTGCAGCTGTTCTATGAAATCAAATTACAAGAAAAGGGAGGCAACTGTATTTGTACACAGCAGCTTAGCTCAAGCAGCTAAAGCTGTTTTTAAGAGATGTTAAAATAAAGTTTGACATAGTGCAAAGTTTAACAATCCTAAATGAAAGCAAACGTTTAGCATTGCACACAAATTGCTTTAAATATTTACTTTTCAAGAGCTGGACCACCACCTGTCCACCAACAAACACCAAGACCCCAGTAAAATGACAGTCACAGCTAGACAAATGTTTTTTTTCAACCTTGTTATTGGGTCATAATTGGGAAAATAAAATAAAAAAATGACGGAAAAAAGTGTTGAAGGGCTCTCGGCATGTGCAAGACATCGTACTGCACCGTTCTTGATGTAATTTTCTAAGTGCAATGTTGTAAAGGTGGGCGAATAGCATGAGTGTCTGAGGTAATGACGCAAAGAGGCAGTAAACATAGAACTACCTGTACCCTAGAACAGTAATTGGTTGAAGTTTAGCATGAACAAGAGGTTGGTCTAATGGTTAGGTTCATAGGGAGGGCTAAAGCGGGGCGTACACTGCGATTTTTTCAATTGTTGCACACAGCTACAGCTCACAACGCATGTTCAGCCCGACGCTCTAAAAACCACGTCGGACTCAGCTCCGCAGTGAGATGGAGCTACTCTGACTCGTCTATCTAGAAGCCAAATGAGTAGAAGGGGAATATGAAGCTCACTAGAGTGAAACACGCTGCCTTGGCAATTTGTGCAATTTTGTGCTGAAAGCCCTAAAAAGAATGATGTATTTGGACAAAGACATGGCTGAGCAAAAGTGGCTACTACGGTCTGTCAATGCTACAGACAGAACTCAATTTCACTCATTGCACCCCCACCGTGCTTTTGTGTTTTCATCTGAGAGGAAGAAGAAAAAGAAGAATCCATGTTTGCACATCCCCACTGAGCGATTTGCCCACAACCTCACTATTCCTGATCGGGAGGTGGTCGTGAGAGGCTGATCGCCCCTCGTTACCATGTACACTACACGACGCGCGATCAGCCAGAAAGTTGGCCCGATTGAAAAATTATCTCACGACTGGAAAATCGCCCCTAAAAGGGCAAAAAAATCGCACAGTGTAAGCCCGGCTTAAGGTGAGTGCCAATGAATGACTGGAGTCACAGTTTAAGTGGCTTTGAATTGTATTGAACAGTATTGGAGCTTTAAATTAAGTTCTGTAATAATGCTGAAAGAAACAATGATAAAAAATTATTAATAAATAAAATAATACCCAGTGTCCTTATTTGAGCTCAAATAAATATTCCTGCCATCTTAAGTTAAGTTTCTAGTTAAATCAGAACCAAAGATCAAAAGTGTTGCAGTTGTGTCCTACTGCACAGTCGAGATTAGTTATAGCATGAGGGCAACCAGCTTTCTGGCTTTGGTTAAATGGAATGGCTCGCCAACTTCTTTGCAAGGTAAGAATCCAAGTCCAGGATCCGCCAATTAAAAAACCTAGCGAACGCTTCCTCTAAGTTTTGGTACCCCAGAAGATCTCTGTCCGCTTCATCCATAACCATCAGATCATGAAGATTCCAAGATTGTTAATATTCACAGAGAGGTGGCAGTTCCGTGCATGCACTTCTCAGGGGAAGGCTGGCTCATAATCTTTAACCAATGAGGCAATGATTTTACTTTTTCTTAGGCTACTTACAGCTTTGGTGGGACCATCTCAACTGATTAACAGTTTATTGGCAAATCACATTTTATTCATAGCTATTCTTA
>NW_015150527.1:598357-665766 GCF_000732505.1 Cyprinodon variegatus | reverse complement strand
GGCCTTAGAGGTGGATAACAGCCGGCTTGTCTCTGAACATTGAGTAATTGCACCCTGGCAAGAGCCAAAACAACTGCTTTTGCTTCTGCCTAACTCATGTGACATATTACAGACATGGTCATACTAATCTCTGCTGCCGTCAGTTTGTTTGCAGCATACTCTACCATTACTGTTCCACTATTATCAACTCAAATGATTAATGAGTCCTTTGCACACCACAGCACTTTTAAATACCACCTCGCTGTTGAAGTCATTCACTTCCTGAGCCCTGTGATAAACTACGGACAAAAACATAAAGAAAAAGAGGGAGAAGGGCTAAACTCTTTGCAAGACTGACACTGTCTTACTGCCAAACCACTGATCTTAGATCATGTTGTATCAAATGCCAGGCAGTAACATGAGAGAAGTGCGGGACTATGTCCAGTGATGGCAGCGATTTAGGAATGTTCAAAGGTTTGCGTCACAGGAATAAAAATGCACTGGAGACCTCACAATGAGAAATACAACAGTTGTGGTATTTCTTATAAAATAATAATATTTTATTTGGATTGTGAGACAAAATAAGCTTGCTTTGACTGCTTCAACTTTTCTCACCTTACAGGGAGGTCAAGTTAGGCCCTTGAAGGCAACATGGAGCTAAATGTTGGCCTCTAACATTGGTTTTTGGACTTAGTTTAACTAAATTTGACCAAAAGCAAAGGTTTTGTCAAACCTATTTGCTCAAGCCTTTTGTACAGCTTCAGCATGTGAGATTTTTCTCATAATCTTTTAAATAGCTATTACCTTGATCTCTGTTTTTAGTCAGCGAGTATTTAAAAAAGTTTAGTACTGATAAGTAAAAGAACAGAAACCTTTAAAGCTGACAGAGTGCCTCATTAATCCAGGTCACAACATCCCATCTAGGTTTCCGTTTGTTCAGGATTCGTAGTCACTAATCCACATCTGAGTAGGAAAGAGGTATTTAAAGACATGTTAATGGTTAACGCACCGAAATGGGTTCATATTCACTGAGCAGCGGGGGAACAATGTGGTTACTGTTTGAGCAAATGTAGGATGAGAAAAAAACAATACATGGACCTCCAGTGTGATTATGAATGTCTTTTAAGGAGATTGTGTCCTCCTTTAAGTAAAACAAGGGTCGGGATGTTTACGTGGGAAGTTACCACCCAGTACCCCGCCATGGTCAAACTGGAAAATCTGAAGGCTGTTAAGAATTATATTGCTGATTTGATATAATTCCTTTCTTTCTTCTCTCGCTTAGTCCTTCTCATGGTCTTAGTGGGGCCGGTGCCTATCTCCGGCAGTCTATGGACGAGAGGCGGGGTACACCCTTTACAGGTCGGCAGTCTGTCGCAGGGCAACACAGAGACACACAAAGACATACAACCCTCCACCCATACACTCACACCTAAGGACATCTAGAGAAGCCCGTTAATCTAACAGTCATGTGGGAGGAAGCCAGAGTACCCAGTGGGAACCCTAACATGCCTAGAACCTTCTTGCTGCGGGCCATAACGCTACCCCCTGCTAGACTGTGTAGCTCGTAATTAGATTTTAGATTAGAAATGTAAATTCAATATACAAGGGAATATACACATTTTCTGGAAGGTTAACAACCCTTTAAAATACATTTTAAAAAAGACCCTTCACAAAGTTTATGATTGATGTACTGTATCTGGGCATAATAAATCTGTTGTTATATAAGAAACATATAGAAAAGTAAAACAAAACACCAATAGTGCAGGTAAATGTCCCATAAAGTTACATAGTAACCCTGCCCAAAAGGCATCAAGAGCATGGTCTCGCCTACTAAAGAGGCCATTAGACTTTTAACACGGGTCCCTTCCAGGTCATTAAGGCGGTTAACAAGGCTCTATTATTCATGCAACACAGAAAAGCCAAGAAATGCTTGTTCTCTTATATTCAACTGGTGAAACATTCTTCCGATGGTGCCAGTGTTAACAACTACAACTGCAACCTCCAGACCATAATGTTAGCTTAGCATGAACAGACTACCAACATAAGCAACCCTCTTTAATACAAAACTAGGATAAAATTGGTGATGTTTTCCCCATCTTGACATTACCCAGCAGATGTGCAAGATAAATATTTAATCTTTAATGACTAGTAGTGTCATTCCATTTTTCATCGGATTGAAGACTTATTTCCGCCCTGGGGCGCAAAAATCTTCGCCCATTGACTCTCGTTATAAGTTGTACATGCGCAGTAGGTCCTCTGCAATAGAAAGGTGTAGGACAGCTCGGGGCACACCCGAGCTGTGCCCCAAACTGACAGAAAGTGTATTTGCTCACCACTTCCCGCCCCGGCACAGACGTTTTGCGGGTGATTGACAGGTCAAGTCATGGGAGTTGGAGACGCATTGGAGGGCGAGAGAGACATTCTTTTCCAGGACCTGGTTTAGCAACAAGGCTTGGCTAACTGCATGCAGCGAGGCAAACACTTTATTCAGCTTTCCCTGACTCTCCAGATTTAAAGCACTTTTCAGAAAAGACAAAGAAGAATGAACAATCTGGGATTCACATGGAAAATAATATAATGTTCTAGATGTTTGTAAATTTGCATAGTTGCTCTTAAATAAACACAATCTCAGAAAATAAATAGTTTTTATATATCAAAAAAATATAAAGCTGAGTAACAGCTTCCCTATTATTAAACTGGTAAAAAAAATTTTTTAGGTTTGTGACACAATATTGGCCCATGCAAAACACAAATTTATCTTCGCAAAGCCTCAGAAGCGCAAGATTTATGTACAAAAAGTGAACCTGTACATGCAATTATGTTTTGTTTTTATAAAGTGTTTTTATAATGTTTTTTGTTGTTGGCATTCATATAAATGTACTTGTGTGATAACTTAGTATACAGTTGATTGGTTTTTGGTATACGTGTATTTTGAATTTATAGCCCCCCCTGGAGAAAACTCCATCAGCCGCCACTGCACGCACGTGTCATCCTTATCTTATTTTATTCTTCTATCATATTTGTACTTATAATCTTATATTTTTCACTTCTGTAAACTGTTGCCCTGCAAGAAAAAATTCCTGCAAGGGATTAATAAAGTAATTCTGATACTGGTTCATGATGCTCTTGGCAGAATTAAAATGAGCCATTTTAATCTTAATTAATCCAGTTAAATTCCAAGATTACGGTGAGATTAATCCAAATTAAAAATAGAATTAATCTATGCCCACCACTATTAAAAACATAAAATACTCTTTTCAATGTCTCAACACATCTTTCTTGATGGAAAAGTTTAGTAACCTGCTGCAGGAAGCTAATTAAAAGCAGTAGCCTTGTTAAAGCCAGCTGCGTGGCAGTGCGCAGCAACAGGTGGTGGGGTGGTTGGGGTGCGGATGTTAGCACTTTGCTACTGCTCTGTTACAGTGAGTACTTTTTCTAGAATTTTATCAAAATGACCCGAAGGTTCAAAAACAGCATGAGGGAAAATATTTGTGGTTTTGAAGCAAAAACTTCTCAAACATGAAACACTGGAAACAGTGAAGAATCTGGGCTAAAACAAATCAATGACTCACCTTAGGAATTTGGAAAAAATGATAAGATGATAGAAAAATGTATGTAGGTGATTAACTTGTGCTATTATGTGAGATGAAATATTCATGAAGGTTGACAATTCTCAGACGAGAGTCTTAGAAAAGCTGTTTTTCCAGCTGGTGTTTCTTTTTTTTCTCACAAGTTTATCTGTACTTTCAATCACACTGTCTCCACAGCCATAACAACCAACCAAACAACCTTTAAACTGCTGTCTTAGATGAGATGCCATAGAAGTATTGAGTTAATATTTGCAATCAGGGTTGTTTTCTCAAACAGAGGTTGTCATTTATTGACCCTTAGGCGCCATTATTTGTGTTCATCTCAAACATGTCACCTTTTATCAAACAGATAACTAAAAAAGCTTGACCCGGAAATAACGCAGTGGTTAGAATCACATGCTGTACTGGTTTACAGTCATTTGCATTATCATGAAAAGACTCTGGAGGAAATGTAACATGAAAGCCATGGCAGCTACTGTGAAAGTGAGGTAGGAGACAAAAAGACGCTTTGAAGCTTCACATCCAACAGCCCGATTCCTCTGAATCAAAGCTTTGAGAAGCATTTTAGCTACTTTGTGCAAGTAGCATAAAACAATCCACCATTAGACCGGAATGAACAGATGAGACAGCCTCTTTGCACGTCCCATTGTGTAACCATGGTAACTCTGACAACAAAACCTTCAGCATCGGTCATTCTGGTTCAGCATCAGCTGATCTATCATGTTTACCCGATTTAACTGATTCATCTATATTATCCTTTAAGAGTCCCGCTGTTCTGGAAATTGTTCCTGACTGAAAAAAAAAAGGTTGAAGCAAAGGATCAGATGTTTATAGTGATTTTAGATACTAGGTTGATGTTTCTCATTCAATTAAATAGTGTTTGTTTGTAAAGTGATTTAAGGTTCTCTCAAGCAAATACTAAAGTTAAGATTATAAGTTTGAGCCAAAAACCTTCTGTCCTTGTTTATCTGAGTTTGTAAACATTGTAAAATTAGATTTAAAGGTTTGTGTAAATGTAGAAATGATTTGTAGTCAAAAAAAAAAAAAAAAAAAGCCCAGGAAGCTTTAAGTTAGATAGTCAAACCTCCGCTCTCTCATTTCCCAAAGCATTAAATTACATCTAAACAGCCTCCCTTCTGAATGGCCAGTTTGGTTGGTTACTACCTAATCGTTTGAGGTATAAACATTGTGAAAGATCTTGCACTTCCAGCGTAGACAAGACCAGCTACGTTTTTCACACGGATTTCTGCTTTTTGTCTTATCAGATGCTCATACAGTAAGCTGCAGCAGCATTTTTGCTGCAGTGCAAACCATAAGTTCTTAGGAAAGTCATTTTCCCAGTATTTACAAAGCTGAATTTATAAGGTCAGTATTTTTTAAATCCCATCTACAAAGGCCAGAAATACATTTGCTATCATTATTTGGATCTTATAATTTGCTAAATGAAAAATCACTAGAGGTGTTTTTAACTAAGATAACAGTCAGACTTAAAGAAAAACAGTCAATAATAAAGATGATAAACATTAGTCGTCTAAATCTGAACCATGTAAACTAACCAATACTTTACAATTGGTCAACTAAAGTTTCTTTGTCTATTTCTTTATATATATATATATATTTATATATATATATATATATATTTTTTTTTTTTTTTATGCTACTTAGTCACTTATAGGCTAATGTTTCAGCAATTAGTGACAGTTTAAGAATACCCACAAACAAATAAACCCAAATGAAACCAGAATGAACCTTCAACACACAGGCCCAAACACACTGGTGGCTGCTCAGGATAATCACCCTGTAATTACAGATGGTAATGAGAGAGTCACAGACACAGTTGAAAAAGTCCCACTTTGCTTCAACCACGCAAACAAAAACAGTTCCTTCCCGGGTGTCTCAGCTGCTAACTGCTTCCGTATGTCTTCAATGCCTGAGTCCCACTGTGAAGCTGCCAAAGTGACCCAAGCTGCTCCTCTACTGAGCACCACCGTCACATTTTGCACGCTGAGTTAACGTCGGTGCTAACTAGACATGTCCTCCAAAATCTTTCTGAAATCAGCGCCTTAGGATTCTGTGAAAAGTGCATTGATTCCTTGAAGCATCACTCTTTATTTCAGCATCCTTATCTCCTCCTCTCCACAATTTAACCAAATCAAACAGCTTTCTTGGTGGTCTCAGACCTCAAAAGTGTCGGGCTGTCTCTGAAGTTTCCAAATCAGTCAGAAAAAACAGTCTCCAGACGGGCCAGTGGAAAGGTTTGTTTGACCATCTGACAACATGCCCTAAACAAGGCTGCATGAGTAAAGCTTCAATTTCATATTCCTCTGTTTGTCTTTTCATTCATACACAATCAACATTTCAAATCAATTGGAGCCACGTAATCAAGACCAAGTCATTGTGAGTCAAAACCACGTCTCTGGCCTTAAAACGAGCAAACTATTTTAGATTCTGGAAGGCTGTCGGATGGATGTCATTACTGAAAAAAAAGATACAAATGAGTAGAAGACAAGAACAAGCCCCTGTCCTACATTTCAGACAAAAAAAAGAACTATTTTAGAACTGGAAATCTCAGGGGCAGCTGCAGAAAGAGGCACTGAGAGGGACTTAGTGTAAGGCAGTCACTGCAGTTAAGTCATACTGAAATAACAGAGCATAACTGCTGCTACTTTAGCTAAGAGAACAAACACTTAGACAGCTGTAATGAAGTATAAGTAGGAAAATCAGCAACCACCACACTGGAAGTTTTATATTAATGATGATGAGTTATGAATTATTCACAGGGCTTTGAGGGAGTGTAATTACCACTAGAAGTTTATTTTGTTTTTTAATTGTCACATTAAAACTACTAACTCTTTTATCAGGTGTTTCGTGTTATTAAAAAACAAAGTGCAGGTCAGTGAATTTGAAGAAAATACCACATAATTTCAAAAATTAGTTGAGAGTAAATATCTGAAATGCTTGCCGTACATATTCGCCTCTTTTACTCAGACGTCCCTAAAAGAAGCCTAGAGTAACAAATTACTTTAGGAAGTCGCTTTGTTTGTAAATTAAGTCCATCTTTGTCCAATTTATTTCAATTCTATACTAAACTCTTCTATGAAGGTCTTGATTTGATCAAAGAACACAGCAGACAGGTCTAGGTTTAGACTCTGGAGAAATCTATAGGAGATCTTTGAAATAAAACAACGTTGAAAGCTTGAGCATTTTCTGAAGAACTGATACATCTAATATCTGAAAATAACAACAGGACATGGAGCAGAAACTGGTAGAGTTACAGAAACACAATGAAAAGGCAGGAGCTTTAATACTGAGACAGAGGTGAACAACGACAAAGGGACCAAATTAAATAATCTGGGGAGATGTGGAACAGCTGCGACAAAATGAAAGAAAGGAAGCTGAGGGAACAAACTAATTAACACAAAGCAAACTCACCTAACACATAAAAGAGATTTAGCAAGGGGAAATGCCAAACTAACTTACCAAAATTAAAAACAAATACAAATAAAATCAACAAGGAAATAACAGATATAAAAGATTTGTATTTGAAATTGTTACTGATTATTTTTTATAACACTATTAAAGTAGCAAAATTATACGCTAATAACCACAGAGACACATTGTAATAATAAGCAGCAATGATCTACAGTTTGATAAGTGCTCTGGGGTAGTAATGCTGATCCTTTATAAAGGGAAAACAGAAACCAGGCTGAGTAAAAGTCACACGACATGCTTGTTTTCCTCAAAGAGCTTCAACGCTTTGATAGGAGCTGATGACAGAGCCTGCTCTGCTGTGATGCAAGAAATAAAAGATGAAAACGGCAGAGAAAAGGTTTGTTCCAGGTCATCGTGTCACTTAAAACACCTCCTCAGTATTTGTTTGATCCTCCCTCTCTTTCATACTGGATCCTGGCACACAGGCACCATTTATTTACAGTTTATGAAGCTTATCTGGTTGGTCCTGCAAACAGATGTTATATTACTACTAGTTTCACACACATCATTTTTATGGACTCCGTGTTAAACGCTCTCACAATCCACACCAGATGTTCTCCCAATTTATCAGTGTTTACAATTAGTTTAGTTGCAATGAAATAAACAATTACAGTCTAGTGATTATTTCAACAGGGGAACACCTACATACTGAGTTTCAAATGTTTTTTTTTTCAAAAATTAGTTAAAAACAACAACTGACCATTGGTAAATAAGCGACCAAGCTATTTAGTAGGAAGAGGAGGAAGAAAAGAGTTGACTTTAGAGAGCTATCAAAGATCATTTATCGACTTTTACTAACACTCATGCTCTTTGATTTTGTAGTTTTGTCTTTCCTTAAAGGTAAAGTGGAGGATTTTTGCAAATTTTTGAAAAAACCCGCCCTCTCCACTTAAAAAAAAATCACGTGAGAGAGCGTGCACAAGCCCATTTCTCCTTGTGAAAGCTCTATTTAAATGTTGCTGTTTGCATTGAACCCCCTAGGAGGACCACTTACTTCTATGATCCACCCAGAAAAAGAACACTCTCTCCACTATACCTTTAAAGACATTAAATATGATAACTCGCCAAAAACTAAAATGTGCTCTAAGAGAAGAAGAAGAAAAAAGAAAAGAACAGGAGCACGCACCAGTGAGTAGCAGAGATTTTCTTCCTCGTCTAAATCCAAAAATGTCCACATCAGTAGCTACACATTGCCAAAAAAAACGCGACTTTTGGGGATGGATAAGATAATGCTCTATTCCTACTATCCCGCATTGAATTTCCGGCCCTGAGCATATCCATGAACTGTAGTCCAGTGCAGTTTGATCATTAGATCAAACTAAAAATTAACTTCAGATTTCAGACTCTGAATCCGATCAGCTGAAAGAGATCAGTAAAAAGCACGCTTTGACTGTGATGTTGATTTCTTCCAACTGTACACATCAAGGAATAGTTATAGAGCTCTTTAGAAGATTTGCAGCAGCAGAATCTTTGTGCAAAACTGCAGTGCAATTATGTGAGTTGCACCCACTAAACACCTGGATATGATTAGTTTGCTGCTATGCGATAAAAGGAATGACACCCCTTCTCCCATGTCAAGACTGAACTTAATGGTAAAGGTGCAGAAACTTCTATTAGTCTAAAAAAACGGTGATTGTGAGGAGGCATAGTAAAGTTACTCTGTTAGGAGTATTATTGTGCTACAATTGCCAAGAAAATAATGAGGAAGAATGCATGAATTTGGCCCTAAGAACACAATATAAAGTGAATAAACTTGATGTGAGCCATCACAAACAAAAAGCGTTTTACATAAAAAAGTTATTTGATTTGGTCAAAGGAGGACTTCAAAAAAAGCAGGCAAAATGTACGTAAATTCGCGTAAATGCAAGTTGTATGGGAAGAGCACCATGGCAGATAACAAAAATAAACAACAACAGTAGGAAGTTTAAAGCATATTATCTTTACCTTTGTGAAGAAAAAAAAACACAGCAACGTTCTCTTTTGATTCAAGAAGAAAATGTGGCTTGGCTTATAACTAAAATAGAATCACATCAGCAGTCAGGCTATCACTGCATTTGAGCTGCAGCATCCCAGGAAATCTCAATAGATAAAGTGTGAGTAGAGAAGATGTTCCAACAGCATTCATATACGGCAAAGTACTTCAAAAAACCAAAAAAATCCCACAGTTCATGGAGAGTTCATGAGCGTCTTTCCTCTTTTCTTATCAGATGCATTCTGTGGTTCCAGTCTAGTGATGTCAAAATGAAGAAATCTAATTATGGAATGATCCTGATTTCAAATGGAGGGGACTGGTCCATGGTCAGGCAAAGAGGCAAAACAGTGTCACCCATGGAGATCTATGAGTGTGTGTCTCTGTGTATGTGGGTTATAATATACGTACGGGTGTGTGTGTGTGAGAGAGAGAGAGAGCCTTGTGTTTTGGGACTATCCATTACACAATCCGAGGAAACAGACGGATACAATATGTCAGAGTCCGTGTCTGGATGAGATCATTATGCACAAAGCAGAACTGCAGTCCATTTTCTGCACACATTCAAAGACGCAAATAACTAAATGCTCACATGAGTTTCTATAGAAACTCCAAACAAACAGTCCATTTGGGCGATGACCCCACCCCGCCAGAAAACGGAGAAGACTCGAGACAGAGAAGGAATAAAGAGAAAGTGAGAGCGCAGACAAAGGCAGCACTGAAGGAAAACATATGGAGCTCCATGTGCTTCGGTTTATTCATTCTACAGACCTTTTTTTCAGTTAGACTCAGAAAAAAGAAACCCTTTTAATCCTGCATCCATCTTTCTACAGCCATCTTTATATTTTGCAACTTCAAAAGGTTTCGTACTGAAACCATATGCTTTTGTTTAGCCCACTAGAAAGTCTTCATTTCACAAGAAGGCTGAGAAATTGTGAAACTTCCTCATCCCACCAGTATCCCACAGGCCTCTAATGTTATTCCACCTCACAGGTCGAAGACGGAGCACACAGAGAGACTGCACATGAACCGGCCTCCCAACTGACATTTTCATTCAACTTCGTACTACAGGAACAGACAGGGGAGCGCTTTAACAATAGACGCACAGCTTTGTATCAAAGTCAAGGCCGGTTATTGAAGGTTGGTGACCTCTCAGCTCAGTCAAGGTTGAAAACGCCCACATCCGCAGATTTAAAAAAAGCATAGTGTTTAGATGTCATGATGGATGAAAAAGAACTTTTGGCCACTTGGACTTTGGCCATTTTGTCAACATAAAATGTGTCTTTGCTGTTTGCCAGAGAAATGTGGAAAAAAAGAATGTCCCTCTATGTACTCTATAAAAGATTAACAATTGTTTAAAATAAAAGGATATTTGATAAGAAATATATTCAATAGTGTTGATCATGGTTATTTCAGATCAACAGTCAGCAATTCAAGTGAAACTTATATAAAAAAAGACATAAAGGTCTTATCTAAATTTTAGTCTTAACAAAGTTAATGAATATGTCAGGAATCCAGTTTGTATGGTCTGTTGTTTTGTGTTTGTCTCTACCTCAACCACCAGGTGGCACCCTGTCCTCGTTATTCCTCCCTGCACACCTGCGGCTCGTTGGATCATTATCAGGAGGAGTACTTAAGCAGTGGACTGTCACTACCTCAGCTCCAGAGTGTTTGCCAGTTATGGGAAGCCATCCTGCAAGCTGGATGTTTGGCCTTCTTCCCCTGGAAGGATTGTATGAGTCTCACACTGAACAGGGGATTAAACTCCACAAGTACCGTTCAAATCCTCCTGGATTTCCAAGTGGCAGTCCGCTCACATACTCCTATGGGTCCAACGAAAGACTACCTGTCCACTCTCCAGCGAGTCCCCTCTTCACTAGATCAACCCACACTGACTGGATTCAATGCGAGAGAAGAACCCCCAAACGTGAGTCCCTAACTAGCATCATCCTTATGGCTTCCAAGATTCCCATGGTCCCTCTCCACACCTTCTAGTTCCTGTTCACCAGCCCTCTGAGTACACTGAGTTCCAGATCCAACCCCCTCTACCCTTACCACAATAAACCTGTTAAACCTCTGCCTTGCTCTCTGAGTGGTTCTCTGCATTGTGGATCAGATCCTTAAATAAATCATGACAGAATATCCTTTTTAATCCTCCAATAAACATGATTCGAGTTATAAAATTGATGTTAAATTGGGGTGAACTAACCTTCAATAGCTCAATAGCTGTATTGGTGGTGATAGCAAAACAGTGCTTCTGAGGTATTTACACCTTACCGGCCAATATTTAGGCAAAGCTGACGGGCAAAAACAATGTTCTAACATGTCTTATATTAGGACATTTGCATTATTTAAAGCCATCCACAGACAAATTAATGTGTAAGGCTAAGGTCTTCTACTGCCAGAGGAAGATTAATGGCCACAGTCATGTGGACTAGGACTAAAAAAACTTTGTATTATTAAAACTGTTAAACACTTTTAGGTATGAAAAGTAGGACAAGTAGGACAAAGGGGACATCTGGTCACCTTATGATATCAACAATCTCAATGTTTCAGTGAGTGAGTGTTTGTTGCTATGATGAGTCTTTGCTAAGCAGCTTCGCTCATTGAAAACTAACCAATCAGTGACAACCCATCTAAATATTCATGAGCATACCATAAAAGGAAGAAACCTGTCATTTCATTCTAGAGCTTTTTACCAGGCTTGCATTAGGAACAGCAAATATGCCTTTTTTATCCTAACCAATGTTACAAACCTTATTCAGAGACCTTAAGGACCAGCACCAAATACCCTATAGAATCATTCTATGACCACTTTAACACACCATGTCAACATGAAAAAAAATGTGAAAACTTGCAAGCAGTTTCCTTTGCACGGACCAACATGTGGTCCCATAGATCACTGCTGTGTTCAGCTGCTCAAGAGGTCAGCCACAGGCCTTTGTCCATATTCTAGCACTGTATTACCCCTCTATGTGCTCAGGGCAATGTGTGTCTGAATTGAAGGCTCAATGCAAAACCTTATTTTTTGTGCCTTTTTTTCACAAGATACCTATAACTTTGTTTGTTATTTAAAATCCCAACAATGTTGTCTGAAAGTGGGGCTTAGTTCCTGCAGGAATGAGGCGTTTCATTTTAAATCATGATCACTGCTTGATCAGCTGCTAATAGGCCCACTAGAAGTCTGTTTCATAGTTCAGCTAAAATAAGTTTTCAATATAAAAAGCAGAAGTATCTGTACTAGATATGTAATTCTTTTATCTTTCCGTTGTTAATCTGGTTGTTAAATGGTTCTAACCTGATGAGGCTAACAGGGTCAGCCTCATCAGGTTAGAACCAATCAGATAACTACGAATGTGAGGAAAAACCCAAAGCGACTCGCTCTGTTTTTGTAATTTTTTAGTCTGTGAAACAAACAACAGGCCATCGAAGAAACTCTCCAGCAAACAATTTCTTTCAGTTTTTCCTAAAAAAAATCTGATGATATAAGATGTGCTCTCTGCTATGTTCTTAATTTTAATTTCAACATTACAGTAACCAGCTTGTTACGGAGCACAAAAGCGCTGTTATGCATAATGCATAATGGGTAATTCTGGTGCAGAGAGTTGCGCATCGTAAAGTCCTGCGTCCTGCGCTGTGATTGGTCCGGCCAGACTAATAGCAGTTTAACAGACTGATTCTTCTCTTTTCAACAGCTGATATACTGAAGTTCTGTCATTAAAAGCAAAAGATAGAAATATAACTTTTTAAATCAACCTGTACTTGTAATTAATCTGTAATCTATAATTTATATTTTTCAGGCCATAATTACATGTATATTTAGTTTTTCTTTGCACCTATTTTATCATAAGGAGAGCAGATGTTAATTATCTGTGGCTCTCACCCTTGCTGGCCCAATTTTACCAATTTGTGGTTTGGTTATTATCTTCATTCATCCTTTTTTATCTCTGTCGCCTTATCACAGTGATTTTCTGGCTGCCCACATCCCCTCCTTTCTCTTACAGTCACAGGGTCTTGTGTTTGTTTTTTGCTAGGAAGACAAACTTCCTGCCGGGATGTGTGGTCCGGCAGAGGGGCAATGGCTCAAGACCCGGGGTCACAAGTTTCTGCTGGAATCAACTGTTTCAGGGTTTGAATGCCAGATAATTTGAGTCAACTGGTGCTCCATGTTGCTTTAAAGTGTCAACAACTAATTTAAATGGTATGTATTATTTCTAAGAGCGGTTATTTTTTCAGTTAAGGTAGTTCTAATCTTTTCCACAGAATGAACCTAACATGAATATTATTTACAGCAACTATCTAGAGTGAATCACAAATAAAAAGGCTAATAGAAATTCCTAGAATCAGGGCTCTGAAACTTTTTATCCATTCGATCTTTGGCCTCATTTCTAGCCCGTTACGTCCATCTCTTTATCTTGCGTTAAAAAGAAACACTGTTTACAATCTCAGATGGTGAAAGCAAGGATCACTTGTAAAGTAAAGAACATTGTAATCTCCCCACTGTCACATGAGGCCCCAAGCATTTTCATATGATGTTTTTAGTTTTGCAGTTGTTTTTTTAGGTAGATGACAGGCCAACACCGGATTCTGCTACATTAGATACATTAAGAGCGCAAAAGATGTTTAAAGGAAAAAAATGGTGCACTTAAAAACAATAAATACAGTGTTTTCCTTAAAGTGTTTGTACATGCTCTACTTATTCACATTCATCCTCAATATAAACACAAGCTTCAATGTGTTCTACTGGGATTTTAAATGAGAGAGTGACACAAAAATTTGTTGGGTTCATGGCACTGTCACACCTTGACAATTTAGCCACCATATGCAGACGTATGAAAAATTTGGTAAAAACGGTGGCGTATGTTTTATAAGTTATGAGTATGTTTTCTATAAGTTATAAGCACGCTGAAGCATGCTGGCACACGTCAACATACGGCGATTACGCCCACATATGAGCATATGCCAGAAGTTACAGGTAAGTTATTAGATTATTGATACATGTTAATTGTAAGTTACTAATAAGATGTGGTCTCTAGCTTATCCAAAACCTAGTGTTTTGGTATAACAGTGGTTTCACAGGAGGAAAGCGTCAGTACTCCTCCAGACTTCACGGTGAGCAGACATTCCACAAGAGGATCCAGCGAGGCTGAGATGGGAATACATACTAGCTGTCGTCCAACATCAACATGATCTCATCAATTTGATTCTGTTCCAGTTGTGTGCTTATAGAGCCAGAAGAAGAAGAGATTAACAGCGGCGAAGGGACTGGGTCAGACCATGGATCAGGATGGCACCTTGGCATGTATGATCATCTGATGGTGGAACTCCTTAGAGAAATCTTTTTAATCTTTTTTTTAATGATTTTTAAGCAGGCCGAATATGGGCGCATTGCTGGACACTGGCTTGTGACATTTCATGGGCATTACGCTGCCGTGCGTTATGCATAAGTTAGGCTGTCATTGGACATAAGTTCTGGACTCGTTACAAATACACTATGTATACAATCAAGAAAGAAAAAATACTTAGAAACTTAAGCGTATTGCAGCGTTTTAGGAGATTCTGGGATGTCGACATATGCTGGCTAAATCATCAAGATGTGATAGCGACATTGGCAAGTGATTGCTTTACCTTCTGTATTAGACCTCTATTAATTTATTTCTATTAAAAGCTTAATTTTAAGGCCAGCTAAACTGTGACTGGATAATGATTTCTACTACCCTGTTAGGTAGAATGTGTTTGTAGGTTTGCAGCTGTCTCATATTCGTTCCTTTAGAGATGATGATATTTTATTTTAGAATCAAACCCGACTTTCAATGTTTCTGTTGTATCTCTTGGTCCTAATAATGCCGTTTGTTTTTAAGGATTCTCTGACAAAACTCTGAATCCTGCATAGAAGAGCTGCATTTACTGCATGATGAGATTCACATACGTAGGTGGACTCCATGGATTGATTACTTGATTTTTGAAGGCATTTGGTTACACTACACTTCATTGGAAGGTATGAGTGTAAAGGCAGCTGAACACAAATGGAAACTAAATTTTTAGGATTTCTGCTTATAGAGTTTTATAAAACAGGCACAGGTATAGGTTTGCTTCCACATACAATATGTGTTCTGTTACACAAAATAGCTGCAAGTTTGTGGTTTTAATGAGACAATACACCAAAAAGAAGAATTAGCATTTTTTGTGTGTTCAAACAAGAACATCCAACTGTTTACATTTTACACTATTCCCAGTAACATTCTCCTGAATACAACATGTACAAACTGCCATCTGTCTTTATCAGGAAGAACTTGAAGTATCTCAAAGGAAAAGATGTGTGTTTCTTTCTGGCTCTTATTGTTCCTGATAAACCGTTTGGCAAATGACTCACAGTGAAGACCAACACCAAATGATGCAACCAGGAAGGAAAACTCTGAATTGAGGATGACCCTTGAGCCATCCGCCCCAGCTGAGTTCTGAGGGAAGTTTCCCAACATTTCCCACAGAAATCCAAACAAATATGCTGTGTTTAATGGAACCAGCTCAATAGATGTAGTAGGAAACTGTGGAGTTTGTTAACAAACTGCAGTTCTGATAAAGATGATTTTAAAATTCTTGTTTTATAGATAGGCTGTGGGTATATGCATGTAGCCCTACAATTCTTAAAAAAAAAAAAAAAAGTATCAAAAAGTGCCAGAAACCGACTTTATAAACTAATTCTATTTTTTGAGGTCCTGTTAATTTGGGGTGTCCCAATGCAACTTATTCATTTCCAACACAATGACAATGTTGCAGCTTTGACGATATCAGCACAAATCATACATACTTTTATTATTTATGCTGTTGTTTGGCTTCATTTACTGATATAACTAAAACATAGAACAATAGTCAACAATGGGTATGAAAACAACCAACCTTTTTATTAATAAACAACAGGTTAGAAAACTTTACTCAGAAGCAGATAGAAGAGGAGTTTTCCTATCAGCTTGCTTCTATCTGAGATTTTAGATGCAGGCTGATGCATTTCAAGTTTTGATCTTTAGTTAATAACGGACCAATTTCCAATATCTATACGTCGGATCGAGACATCCCTTCTTTAATTCCTGAGCAGCCATGGCCCAGCCGTAGAAATCATTTGGCCCATTTACGCTACCCCTCTGAAACCGATCCGCCTTGAGTTCGGACTGAGCTGGGATCAGTTAACCGTGCAGAGCTCAGTTCTTTACGACTATTTACACATAACTTTAGCACGGTTCCACGCCTCCTATTGACGATCTACGGTACTACTGCCCTCTAAGGGAATGAAGCAAATTAAAATGGTGGTGCCCAAAACACTCTGGAAGTTTGATTTATAATTAGGATATTTCATTGTTTGCGGAGAGTCAGGTGAAGAAGGCAGCCTTTGGTGAATTTACTTAACAGAGTCGGATTTTGGGAGGTGAATACGACAAACATTAGTCTAATCAGGGCTTATAGACGCAGGAAACAAAAACAGGAGTTGAGGTTCATCACTGGAAATCATGCGGCACGGTAGGGAAGCCATTATTTTTATGAAAGTCTGAAATTTCCTGATTACGGGGGCTGACTGTAAGATCAACCGATCCTAAACTGAACCGTGCCGAGCCCTACTGATGAACTAGTACCATGTTAGCACGCTTCGGTTGTGTCTGGAACGGTCTGGTTCAGTTCTGCGTGCAATTTACACTCAACAGTTATCTCGGTTACAGTGCTCGGACCCATCTCGGCACGGTTTCAAACGGTAGCGTAAATGGGGCTATTGTCACACAGCACCGTCCCCCTTCTCCTCTGAGGCTATTCAGTGCCAGCCAGCTGACTGAAAGAAAGCTCCTGCAGCTTTCCTTCATTTCCAACAGTTTATCCATTTAGGAACATTATCATTCTTTCTGTCCAGCCAAACTTAATAAAACACCTAAGATGACATGAATATCACTATTAAAAACTCTTATTATGTCTAACTGCTTTTACTTATCATTCTTAAAAGGTGTTTCTTTTCTAAAGTTTTATCCTCTTCGCCGCTCGGCTCAAGATATCAGAGTTCACATCTTAGCTGCTGAAGCAGCTGGAGGCTTGGCAGCACGTTTGTGCTTACTTGCTGCATTCATTGGCATCTTGACATAAGAATCTTTAGCTTCCACACATTGAATTCACAGGATGCCTGCCTGGCCACTGCATGTGTCACTGTCAGTTTAAAGTCAGAGGCATACCACTGGAGCTAAAGAGAGCTCTGATAGCACCACAGCTAATGAGGGAAAAAAAAACATTTAAAAAATGTAGAAGAAGAGCAACAAAGCAGCAGTAAAGGCAGGATTACACAACTTATGACAGGTCATAAAGCAAGTGGGATTATCTTTAAGACATTCAGACTCAAATGTCTGATAATTTTCCCGCAAGGATGAGGATTAAAGACATTATTTTGGAAAAAACAAGACAGTCTTGCTAATTAATGGCTACCTGGAATTACAGCACGTCACTATGAATCAGCATTAGCAAGCTGAGCCGACTTGTGCTGAAATGTTACCTAAAAATTTTAGTGAGAGCTAAAGATTAACAGACTTGGTTATAAACCTTATAAATGCAAAACTTTTAAACAATAGAAAAATAATTAAGAGTATATGTATTTAGCTTTTCGTATGTTTTTTTTTTTTACAGTTATTGTTAAACAGTGGAATACCTTGCTGCTCTAAAGGTTTTTAAAAGTTTAAAATCTCACTGTAAATTAGTTCATTTCATGACATAAAAAGCATAGACTAAGAGGTGCAACAACGCTGCTACTATTAACAACAGGTCTTTACACAAGGTGTCGCAATATGGCTCCAAAGAAAAATCCTTCTTTAAGCCACCTCCACCTTTTACAAGTACAGTAAACCATTCAAGGCAGACAATTATTCAAGGAGTGGTTTAATGAGAAAATTCAACACCGCTGGGATTTATATAATGGATTTCTGCTTTGTGCCAAAACATCACGCTTAACTCCATTTCTGCTGTGGTACAAATGCATAACAACGATGTTGCAACAACAGCTCCCCAGCTTTACATCGGTCAGCCTAACTAAGAAAAACCTTCTGAACGTATCCACACAGCGTTGGATAGGTCTGTAGGAGAGACATTTTCAACTAATTCTTCCACTATGGATACCATTGATTCTGCATCTTGTATCTTGCAGTGCGCCATTAATTAGAGGTTATCGCTAGAATTGAATATATGAACTGTCTTACGGTCTTATTTTTCCCTCTAAAACCACAACTGGTTTTCTGTCTCTGTGTTTAGCAGGGTCTGTGATGTCATATCAGTTCCCAGTTGGTTATGGCAGAGTGATGACCTTGGCTGTGTCCAAATGTCCGTCCTGACCACTATATAGGGCACTATATAGTAAGTACGCCATTTTAGATGAGTGTCAGAATGTCTAGTGGATGAGCCGATGGACAAAATTTTCCACATTGTACATTGATAAGTAGTGATCTTCCATGGTCACTAGATGCGCAGATATTTCCCGGAATGCTTTGCGAAGAGAGAGCTCTCCTCGCAAAGCATCATGATATTTGTTGTCACAGCGGCCCCGCTTTCACCATAGGCTGTTGCTACCCGACAGCGGCAACTAATAAAAAAGATGGTGCAGGGAGGTGGAGTCACCTGACCAATGGAAAAAGGAAAGTAGTGATCATCTCTCCAAACGGTCAGTTAACTGAGTGCAATATAAACACCACTATATAGCCCCCGCTCTATAAAGTGATTGAGGGATCTAGGGGTGAGGGTGGACGTTCGGACAGAGCCCTTGATTTTGTAGATGTCAAATATACACCTTAGCAGAGATTTATAGTCAGATTTATAGTCAATGGAAAAATCTTTATTTCTATGGCAACAATGAACCAGATTTTTTGATGTTTCCACTTTTATTCTAAACATTTTTCTTTGCTCTCAAGCTCTTTGAAAGTGAAATACCTCCTTAGCTTCACATTAATCTTGGGGAGGATATATTTTAGTCTCACCATAGCTCAGTAAATAAGCTGTAATAAGTACTGGGATCTATCATGAGGTAAACTTCAATCGATATTGTCTGCAGACCTCGAAAGCTTGCAGTCTTAATCATTTATTTTTGCTGTTTAAACTTTTTGTCTAATGTTGCTTCCATAGACATGCAATGTAATAAATATGGTTTTGAAAAGTTTCTGTGAGATCGCCTTGTGCTTAAGTTACACTGCTTAAGTCATTTTTTAATAAGTAATATTATTAGAGCAGTGTTTGGGTTTGTTAGGCTTTGACACTGCAGCAACAAAAGAAGATGCTGAATTTTCAAACACTTTTTATTCAACCTAATGAATGGAACATTTTTAGTCTCTTTTTCCAATCGGAAGAATAATTAGAGTCACAAGTTTTTGATTTAAACCAGAAAGCAGACGCTGGCTTGGACACAGCGTGGTGAGTTTATGATATTTAATAAAAAGTTTAGCGAAAGAACAGAACTCAGGCATAGAGACAAGAAACAATTTGAGGTTGCAATGGATACTAACAGCAGCATGAAAACTTAAAAGAAATGGAGCAGGGCACAGGTGCAGACAGTAGGGAAACACAGGTGAACAGAATCTTCTTCTTAAATGATGAGTCTGACTGCAGGAGAAATGACTAAATCAGGAGGAAATGACACAGAAGAACAATAAGAAAAACTCATCTAAAAAAAAAAAAGAAAACACCTGGCAAAAAGTAAGCAAACAGAACAAATATGGCAAACCCTAAATGGCAAAAATAAGAGAATACAGCACTATCTAAAGAACCAAACCAAACCATAATCTAAGCTGCAGATCACAATAAGTGGTTGAACTGAGGTAGAAAATATCCACTGAAGCAGTGGTTTTATCAAAATGTGTTTTAAAAACAGAGAAAATCAGGGTATGAAATTACAATATATTAGATTTGTATGTTTATCGAGTGACTAATGTTCACTAACCTGAAGATTTAACAACCAGACACTGAACTAAATCACCAAATTGTAATTTCCCCATCTGATTGACTTCAAAGGCCAGGAGACAACTTTTATAGAGAGCGAGTCTCAGGTTTCATGTTGATTATCCACCAATTTGTCAAAGGGGCAGAAAAAGGCAAGGATCACCCCGAGGCTCCACGCTTCACAGTAAGTTTCAAACCGGCGTAATCAAGCACAGGAAAGCAGGCTGCTATGTGAGATTCTGTCTCCTGGAGGTTCTGACGGAGAGAGAGATTAAGGTGATATATTTTCTTAGCTCTGCATGGCTATACCACATCTATGCAGTGCCATATTCCCCATTTAAATTCATAGTTGTTTGAACTAAATACCTCCAACTTTGTTGTTAACCGACAGTTCACTGACTCCTTTAACTCCCCCCCATGTCCTTCAATTTTCTTTTGTCTTTTTAACGACAGAAGAAAATTGCAGACAGAAATAAGATATGTCATCATAGTTGGTCTGTTAGAGCACCATCTCTGGGCAGGAGAGGCTGTAATCTGAGCTGATTTATTGGCCATCTGATGGAACGCACAGGCCAGTCACTTAAGCTGCTAGATCACAGCAGAGTACAGTTGTGAGTCCTCAGGGTTCACGCTCTGCACCAGTATGGCTTTCAAGTCCCCCTCTCTGCTCAACCAATCACAAACCCCTCCCTCCTTCACAGCAGGCCTGTCTCAAATGCGCCGTTTAAAAATGAGCACTGAGGGACGCCTCCACGTTTATAAGGAAAGCTCTGCAGATTTATGGCCAGTAGGTGGATAGAGTCGGACAACATAAAGCACTAGAAGGAAATAACTCGTCACAGAAAATGAGACTACATGTGAATCTTGTTAAAGACCCAAGGCGCTTATGGCAATAACAGAGGACAACAGCAGAAATGACCCATCCAGGATTACCATAGGAAAACAAAAGTATCCAGTGACCAAGTCAGACTTTTAAAGTATACTAAAAACAAAGATAACATAAAAAACAAAGATGCTGAAAAAATATTTGGACTAAAAATCTGTTGTTGTATAAATCTGACTTTCTGTGGGTGTCTTTTTCCTGTCCTAATCTGGTCTCCCTTGGTCTTCAATGTCCACCTTTGTCCTCCCGCTCTGTTATTTTGCCAGCAGTCTGTGTGAATCCATCCATTTCTAATCCTCATCCTGTACGGGTGAATGAAACCTCAGCGTTCATTTGTCTGATTCTTTGTCTGGGATCCAGTAGAGGGTGTCTCCCTCTGTCCCGTCCCGTCCTCCCAATCCCACTCCCCCACCTCCAATTCCCCCTCCTTCCATCACCATTTCCACAGCTTCATTCACTCACTCACTCTTCTCTTCCTATACTTAAATCCATCTTTCACCTCGTTGGTCCTCCTCAGGACTCGCGGCCTCTCGCTGAGTGAAGGACAGAGCAGCCTCCTGGCAGCTTTCCATCCTCCCGCATGGGCGGAAAAATAAACAAGTGTCCACGGGTTCCTGAGGAATTTTAATGACTTCCATATCTCTGGGTTCGTTACCTGCCAAACTCCAGGCAGCGCGAGGGAAGCGGTGGACATTGAATGAGGCTGTTCAGCAGCGTTCATGACAAGCTTTGTGAACCTGAGCCAAAACACGTCCTTTGAAGATCTGAGCAGCTTTCTAGGAGGCCTGATCAGTGAGATGCCAAATGGACAAGCCTATCAGCTGATATAGAGGGCGAAAGTTCAAACTGCAAATGAAGAACCAAAGAAAAACAACATAATTTGTCTAGTCACCTTTAACATACGGGGGAAACTCTACTATAGAAGTAATGTTGATGAGAGGAAAGAGGTGTGACACATCAGCTATCACAATAGTGAAACATTTAATTCATCTGTGCTTAGAGAACTTGACTGTATAATTAGAAAGAGCTAAAATAGGAACGATTAAACAGCTAAACCCAAAACAATTGATACTCCGGCAAATTTAGATGTCAAATTATTTGTTAGTTACCTTCTTATCAGAGGTGAGACATATATCTGTCGAAAGATGTAAAACTGTATTTAATTTTGATTGCCCCATTTACACTACCCCTCTGAAACCGATCTGTGCTGAGTTTGGACTTGTTGAGCTTGGATCAGTTAACCGTGCAGAGCTGGGTTCTTAGGACCATTTACTCATCATGCTAGCACGGTTTCTCGCCTGCTATCGGCGGTCCACAATACTACAGTTCTCAAGGCGGCAATTATGCAAACAAAAATGGCGGTGTCCAAAACATTCAGGAACTTTGTGCCTGGATAGCGTCCTCCGCCCGAATTTCAATGAGAGCCTAGGTCTCAGCCTCATCCCAGGTCGCACCACGCCCTTTTGATGTCAGTTATTGTTAATAGGCTGAGAAGAAGTTCGTGTTGTGAACAAGTGAGGAGATCTGCTAATTGCAAAGCCGGACACACTGGAAAACCCGCAAAATGAGTCAGCTGACTGTAAATAGGAGATGACGTGGTCTGCTCATGCGCTCTTTGTTATCAGAGAACCGAGCCACAACTGAACCGTGCCGAGCCCTACTGTTGAACTAGTACCAGATTTAGCGCAGTTGGGTTTTGTCTCGCAGGGTCCTTTCAGTTGTGTTCCATTTACACTCAACAGTCTCGGTTACCATGCTTGGATCGGTGCTTGGATCGGTGCTTGGACCGTTCTCAGCACAGTTTAAAAAGGGTAGTGTAAATGGAGCTTACGTTTAGTCTATTGTTTGAAAAATTAACACGCTGAAACATCATATTCAATAAGCAAAGGAAAAATCCTGCTTTGCATTACAACAATCAAACTCTTTCTTCCTTGTTAGTGAGATGGACAGGTCTCTTTACCATTACCCTAATCCTTCAGCCTTTCTTCCCTCTTGCTATTAATAAAAAGCAATGGGCTGCACACCCACAGCACTTTTCTTTCCAGTATCTGTGCTAGATTTGTCCATTTTTGACATGTTTACATGTTAGAATCCATGTTAAAGACCTGCATTCTGTAGATGCAGGTGTACAACCCAGCTTAGGGTGCGTTTTAATGAGGTCATGACCTCCAGACTGTCAGCCCCTGACCTGGGGAATAGACAGGAGGTTGATTGAGCTTTCTGTCAGAGCCTCACGTGAGGTCATAAATCAATGGAATTACTGCTGTCAGACTAAATACAGACACATATACGGGGAGGTAGAGAGTAGCAAACAACTGACCTGACAACATTTAAATCACTTCTTAATGTAGGTATATGTCTATATACACCTGCTTAACTATAAGAACTATTCTTCAAACACTAAACTTGTGCTGCATCTGTATTTTCCTCCCCCCTTGGCAGCTTATTTCCATCATTAGCAACACATTATTAAAATCAGACATAGTGTTTTATTACAGACATGTCAGCGGTGGGAACACCCAGCCCACTGGTGGGGCCAATGTTTAGATTTAAGATCTCCTCAGTAAGTTTTTATTTCCCCCCCCTCAACCCAGAACCAGCTGCAGAGGAAATGACAATACTGGGGGGGACAGATATTTATAACATCTCCTCCCATAAAAAACTCCAAATCTTCTTGGCTCATTTCTTCTTATCTAGGCAAAACTGCTCTTTTACTGCGAGGGTCTCACCCTACACCCCCTGCCTACTTCTAATCTCGCACGTCTCTTCGGTTCAGCTGCATGTAGTAACCCTTGACCCACGAAAATTATTCGCTGCTCTCTAGGCTCACACACTCATGCAGATTTGGATCCTTCTGTCTTTTCCCTTTCTGGACTCAATTTTCTCTCATGCAAGAAGAATCTCGGATGTGGCCTTTAGCTCAAGATAATTTGCAGACTTTGAGATTTAAGATTTGAAAACCCGTTCAAACTTATAAAGATGAACCTATAAGACTAAGGCCATGTTCACATTGCAAGTCTTAATTTACCTGCATGGTTGTTCAGGCGACTATTTGAGTGCAGCCACCATCAGAATCAGGTGTAAATTTTTCACGCCCCCAACGTGACCGGCATGTGCAGCAGCAGGAAGGAAAAACAACCATGAAGGATAATGTGGAGGTCTTTCTTTTTGACATTCTTGAAAAAATTGCATTGTTCATGTACTGGCTTCGCTTGGAGAAATTAATGATCGCAAGACGTGCTCCAACACTACCATCCATGTTTACTTCCGTACACACAGAACGTACTTGCTATACATGACGTTACTTCATTATCTACTTCGCATGCATTCATAAGTTATATGAAAGTTCCTCAGGAGATCACACAGGTCACATATATTTGGACATTTGAACAACTAAAGATAACAATCCGGTTTCAGAGGTCAATTATCATACATTTCACACAATGCAGTGGCAGTTCTAGGACATTTTTACTGGGGTGGTCTGGCAGGATGCGCACTAATGGGTAGCTGAAAACTGATCGGCGCTAAAAACATTTTATAGTCAGTCTATACAAATAAAAATAAAAAGAACAACAGGAAAATGAAAGCGTACAACATCTATATTTTCCACATAAAACACTGAAACCTGACCAGATTTTCATTCGGGCCCTTGCCAATAAAGCTTTGCAGATATTTAATAATTAGGGACATTTAAATCCATTTATGGTTCTACATTATTTATTCATTAAATGATTTGAGCAATAATCCTTATTTCTAATTACATAAAAGACTCCTAGGGGAATGCAGAGACAAACTCTCCTGTATAAAACCTAAAAAGAGCAAACATTCTTTATTAGCCCTTTTTATTTATTCTGAATTATATTTTGCTGCATATTTGTTTTCAGTTTTTGGTCAATATACAAACGCTAAAATGTCAAAGTATGAAATTCCACACGATGGTATCACCTAGGGCTGCAACAACGAATCGATAAAATCGATAAAAATCGACTTTTAAAAGTGTTGGCAACGAATTTCATCATAGATTAGTTGTGTCGCGCGATTAATGCGTCATCCGCCGCCGCCGTCATCACTGCCACTTGATTGAAACGCGGGAAGAAAAAAAAAAAATACGGCAGAGCGAGCCAGCGCCCCAGGTGAGCAAAGGCTGTTTTCAAAAGGCAGTAACGTCAACTGTTCTAATGACTGATACCGCAAACGCAAGCTGTGTCTCAATTCGCAGACAGCCTGTGCTTTGTAAAGTGAAAAAAGTCGTAACATGCAACTTTTGTAAAAACAAATTAACATGGCACGGAAGCACCGCTGTTATGATGCAGTACCTGAAAAGGAAACACGTTGGAGCCTTCTATGGTAGTGAAGAGAGCTGATCAGCAGGGTGAGCGACCATGTTTGTTTCGTTTTAAAGTGGGGAAACGTAACGTTAGTTTCTCAGGTAGCTCATCTGATGCTTTACTTACCGTGTTAGTAGGTTACAGACAGTGATAAGGTTGGCTACTTATTTTACTTTTAATTTCATTTGAATTAGCTTAAGCAGCGTTTATATTTACTTTATCAATAAATTAACTTGCAAATTATGAGGGCAAGGCTTTTAAAGTTTAAATCTTCTGGCAAAGATAAAGTAAAGATCCTGCAATTTATGGAAGTGAAGCAGAATAAAATCCAGCAGAATCAGTAATATGTCAATTAATTATCTGCCACATTCCCCTGTAAATATCTGTCTTTGGAGGATGTGTTTTTTAGCACCCCTAGTTCTCTCATTTTTATTCCAAATACAATTTATAATTTGAATCACAGGGCTATTTTTATCTCTATGGTTCAGTATTTTCTCAAGTAGCAACTTTAACTGCTATACTTTCCTGTCTTAAAAGGCAGGACTCTTCTAGTTAAAAAAAAAAAAACATTTGTTGAAATGGGGGGACCTATTGTTTGAAGCCCTTAGGGCTTTTTAAAAAAAAATACCTGTCTTCTTTTGTGCTTTATGAAACAAAGTACCCTATATTTTTTGTGGATGTACAGCTACATTTCTCATGTAAGTTTGCGTAGTTTTAACACAAACATTTATTTTTTATATTGCACCAGTACAGTTAATGAGCAACCTGTACTTGTGTGCGTGTTTGTTCTGTCTAAAATGTTTATTTTGGAATAAAGAGGTTAAAATATTTTTTGTCTGATTCATCGATTAATCGAAAAAATAATTGGCCGATTCATTGATTTTTAAAATAATCGTTAGTTGCAGCCCTAGTATCACCACTGCCACCATCAGGCTTAGTGAAGAACTGCTTGTTTTCTGGGGTATTGAATTATATAGCTGTCTTTTTCTGCTCATGCGTACTTTCAGGCGTATATCTCCCCAACGGGGAGCAAAAAGCAGTGATCATCTGTCCAAACTGTCAGTTAACTGAGTTCACTATTAAGTCCACTATATAGTCCCCGCTCTATATAGGGATTGAGGGATTTAGGGGTTAGGGCGGACGTTCAGGCACAGTAAGCTTGTATGAGCTATGAGAACAGCAACTTTTAAACCAAGCGTGCACGAGGAGAGATGGGCTTGTGCACGCTCTCACAGGTGTTTAATAGATTTTGCCTCTTGGGAGCAGGTACAGGGTCGTGCATGTGCATTATTTTTTTAAAGTAGAGAAGGCAGGTCTTTTCAAAAATGTGCGAAAATCCTCCACTATACCTTTATATATGTACACACAATATATTTTAACTTTCAACACTGAAAAAAATCCACGTTACTTCTCTGCTTCAGTATATCTGTCTCATACCCACATAAATACAATACAGACATTAAAATGTGACATCAAATGTTACGGACGATAGTGCAGAAAGAAGCATTAACTCTATGGATGCAGCTTAATCTGTTAAAAGAGCCTGTAACTAGCCTAGACTTCCTTATATGGACATATTGTAGTTTTTAAGATGAAAACAAGGCAGCTGAAAGTTATATCCTAAATTAAACAGTAATTATTACCTAGAGATGAAAAGTGCTTCTGCAAGAGCAACACAAAGTGTCTGATCACAGGAAGGCTAACTGGATAATAAAAAAATGACTTGATTTTATCCTTTTCAGCTGTCAGTTGCCATCTGCCCACCATGACTCATGGGCGTCACATTAAATGTTTACAGCAATCAGTGTGAACGCCTCACACCTTGTCAGATTTATGTGTTGATCAATGACAAGCTGATCAACTGGGGGAGGAATAGATGGTGAGAATAGTGTGCAGGCTGATATATATCACACTCAGGGTTCAGATCTGATAAAGTTGATCTATGATTAGAGTTTTATATGGAGTGAAATTAAATGTCTTGGGGAAATGATGATGCAATCTAGCTTCAATTCCCTACATGAACTTCACCAACCAGCTCTGTCTCTAAATGGTGCGTTGTTGGTGTGCATGGGTCGAAGTACGGCACATTGTCATTCTGTTTGCTTTTAAAATAAATGAGAAAATAACAGCATAATCTAACATTTTTGTTTATGCTGCTATTTATTAATTTATCTATTTTTTTATATCACAACCTTTGCGTAGACGGTGGCGTACATCAGTTTCAGGCCCGATTTAAAGCTGACGGAAGCTTGATAAATGAAACCCCAGACCTTTTCCTCTAAATGCGTTTCCACAAAAACCATAAAAACCGCAATGGTAGCATGATGTCACACTACACTCAGCAGGAAGGTGTCCAGTTCAAACCATAGCTCTGCAGGTGTTTCTGTGGGGACAGCCTGCACATTTTCCATGTACTCACAAAGCAACAACATTCCCTTTAGTTTCACTGGAAATTCTTGACTGCCCTTTCCTGAATGATGTGAGTTACAATAAATGGAGCTAAAATGAGTAAAATGTGAACCATTGGCTCATTCTCCTTCAAATGTCCTGCCAGTTTTTTTTTTTTTTTTTTTCGTTTTTTGGTGGGTTGTCCCATATGAAATACTCAGGCAGTGGTGGAAATTTTCTCCGCTTTAGTAAATAAATCTGGTTTAAGCCAAACGTCAACCACAGCTGGTTCAGCGATGAGCTCTTCTCCACGACTCTGATGTAATTCCCTAAATGGGAGTGGAACTTTAAGCTGGAGTGTCTAACCAATGAGGTCTACTTATTTATCTCTTCTGGACAGGATAAAACCCCAGTTCTTACTCCAAAAATGACATCCAGGCTTTAGTAAAGTAGAAAAGGACACATTATAACGAAAACTGTATAAATCAGTGTTAATATCTGACAGGAGGAAAAGGCTCTTGTGCTGAGTGATGAAGTTTCTGGTTTGGGGGAAATTGTAGTTAAAGCTAAGGATATGATTATAGTTTGTCTTGATAGTGGCTTTAAAAACTACCCATACTGCGTAAAAACATGTTTTTTTTCCTGCTTTATAATCATGATGCTTAATGTATCCTGTCAAGATTTTGGTTGGTATAGATCTGGCGAAGAGCACATGTTTGGAAGAACTTACAACTAACTGCACATCAGAAAGACAACATATTAACCCCATGGTGAATATGGTGGTGGCAGCATCATGCTGTGGGGATGCTGCTTTTCAGCTCGAAAAAACTCATTGTCATATAAAAAAAATGATAATAATACAATTAAGTTTGTGGTTATAAAAACAAAATGACAGCAACATTATAAGGTAGAAATACCAAGGCAGGAGTTCTGAAGGTGGATATTACTGTTGCTTATGAATAAAAAAAAATATGTTTTTATTTTGACACCATTCCATAAGGGGTGAAAAAATTTATCAATTGGATTAATCGTGATTAATCAATTATTGAAATAATCGTCAACTAATTCAGTAATCGGTTAATCGTTAACTGGAGTACAGAGACTCTAAAACATGCCTTTGTTCGACAGAGCAACCCACTTAGAACACTAATTATGCCAAAATTGCTTAAAAAAAGAAATATATATATATATATATAAATATTTTAGATTTATCATTAAAAAACTGTCTGTCAATGTGCTCTATGTAGATCTCTTCAAATGGAAAAGTTTTAGTTTCATCTGGTTTAAATTCTGTAAAAAAAAAACCTTCAAGGAACCTTTAGCCAATGGATTTATGATCAATAAAAAAAAAAGATCGACAGATTAATTGATTAGCCAATTGATTATTAGTTTCAGCCCTATGTACCATAAACTTTATTAGCTGATTTCGTATTACTTTTCAACTAATTTTTTTAATAACTATACTGAGTAAACTAAGTTTAAGACCTGATCAAAAACTATTATTATCCTCCATGAACGCAGGCTTAAATTGCACCTTTAGCTTTTATTGTCTGTTTTATGTTTTTCAAAACCTATTTTTTCCTTTACAGTGCAGTAACCCAGGGAATTGAGAAATTAGCGCTCCTTAAAGACATAAGAAATACATTATAGTAAAAGCCAATGAGCCATTAAGCATTAAAATGCCTATAAAACACCTTTCAATGTGATCTTTCTCTTTTTTCTACAAACTGCATCCAGATGAACAGAATGGCATCAGGTTGATGCAGAGCGATACAGCAGAATCAAACACTGATTTACTTTAAATGGTTTAAACACATCCTTCCTTCAAAAACATTATCTGGTTTAATCAAAGTCCCACTGATATAACCTCTTTAGAACAGTTAAAAACTGTATAAACTTCAAAAGGACGCAGGTAAAAACTCAAGAGTTTGAAATAAAATTATAGCTGTTTTTCTTTTTCTTTTTTGACCTATAAATTATCAACATCTTGTCCTCGTAACTATATTTAAAATGCAAATACGTGCATTTCAGAAAAAATAAAAAAACATAAATAAATATACGTCATATGACCAAAACTAGCAGCTGGATTTTAAAGCTCTTCCACTTTCATTACGGCATGTTGTTGAAGAGCCCCCAACTTTAACATCTTTAATGCATTAACAGTTGATTCAACAATTGCTTCAAGCAAACATTTTATTGTAACTTATGTTACTTCATCTGATTGATTAAATAGCAAAAAATGTTTTTAGAAACTAAAAGTATGACCTGCTGAGTCTGTAAAAGTTGCCTGAAGGACTTGGAGCATCATTTTTCTATTACGAAGATTAAATTCATTGCTGTAGAGGCTGGAAGGGAGCCACTGGCTTCACCTCATTATGTGCTGATGTATGCAGTCAGTGTTTATTTTAATCAGGAAAATATCTAAATAACAGCAAATATCTGATAGATTTAAAACTCATAAACAAATTGCAACTTGAAGTCTGGAAAGTTGATTTCCTAAAATACCACTTTTGTGACTTTGAAAGTGTCAGTGTCATGAGTATAATGTTGAGTAACTAGCATGAGTAATCCTTGGAAACCTTGAAGGCAGAGGTGTAAAGTAGATTTGTATAAATTAATTATTTCTCAATTATTTCTTAATTAGTTCTCCAGAGCTGAGAGCAAAGAGAAAGCAGAGAGGAGAAAGCAGTGCAGGTCTAGAAGTGCACTAAATCTAACAACTGCCTCCATTATTTATGCCTAAAACAATTTTTCTAACCCAGTTTAAACTTGTTTTTTCAGCTTTTATTGACTTCTTTCAAACAGTGACTATAGAGTGTTGGTTAAGTGAGAAAAATTCAGTTATCATGTGAAGAACAAAAGCGACAAAGTTCTTTTTGTTATTCAAAACTGAAAAATGATTTGCAGAGAAACAACAAACTTTGTGAAACTGAGTGAATTTTTCCTGTTTTTATCTTACTTTATATTTAAATCCAACTCTACTCGGTGGTAGCATTATGGTCTGGGACTGTTTGGCTGGTTCAGGACTTGCAATACTTGCTGTGATAAATGGAACCATTCATTTACAGCTGCTTTTTGTATCTCTGCTTCTGTCTCCTTGAACCCAAGTCGGCCTCGGCAGATGGCCGCTCACACTGAGCCTGGTTCTGCTGGAGGTTTCTTCCTGTTAAAAGGCAGTTTTTCCTCTCCACTGTCGCTACAAGCATGCTTAGTGTGAGGGATTGCATCCGAGTCAATGAGTCGATGCAATCAGCTGGTTTTTCTTAGATAGAAAACTTTGGATCAATGTGACTATGATCTGGTGAACTGTAAAGTGCCTTGAGATGACGTGTTGTGAATTGGCGCTGTAGAAATAAACTGAATTGAATTTCTCTGCAAATGTCCGGCCACGTTTGTGTTAATGACTGAAGCTGAAACAAATACGGCTTCTGCAGCAGGACAATGATCGGAAATATACCAGCAAGTCCACGGCTGATTGGCTAAAGACATGGAAGACTTAGGAGTGGCCTAGTCAAAGTCCTGACCTGAATCCTGCAGAGATGCTGTGGAAGGACCTGAAAAAGATTTGGTTTATTTTTCTGAAACATATAAATGTCACTGGGTGGGGACCTGTGGCTGAGGGTCTTTATCAGAGATCCACCGATCCGATACCTGGATTGGATATTGGCTCCGATATCGACTGTTTAGCTCGAACAGATAATGTCGATCAAATATCAGAATCCTAATCCAATGCTCTTAACATGATACTTTATTATTTTCTCTTTTCTGCTATTGTAAACTTTATTAGCTAATAAATAATGTACATTTATATCTGTATTAATTTGTTACAATATTTAACAATGTTTATGTAATGTAGAAAGCCCTCATTCACATCGCCAGACATACGGTTCATTAATTCAACAGTTGGATCAGCATTGTATATCGACAGATACGCTCAGGTATTTAATTGAACTGGAAAAAACTGGAACAGTGCATCTCTGGTCTTGATGAGGGACCCAGATTAGTCTTTGGGTTTCGAACCAGCTATTTGGAGCCTTCGTCAGAACCCTCCAATCAGATTTTTAAAAACAAAAAGCTAAAAAAAACACAAAAGCATTTCAGATGAAACAGATTTCCTCTTATTGTTGGTCCAACAGGACTTTCTCAGGTTGATATTATAATAAAATGATAAATCCCATGGATCATGTTCACACTCACATACACACATGGGACACAAGCTAACCCAGTCAGTGGTTGGAGAAGAGGCTATAAAAAAGCCCATCTGGAAACCATGGTGATGACATAATGATGGGATGGACAGCCAACAAACAATGCAATAAACATATAACCACAGCCTCATTACATAAAACCATCACTTCTAAGTGTAACTCTGTAAAAAAAAAAAAAAAATAGTAACCTCATCATTTCAATTCAACACAATCCCTTCTACTTGTATTACAGCATTGAAATCAAGTCCAGAGAGAATTGAAAAAAATCTGACCAAACAGTGATCAACAGTGTCACATTTGAGGACACTGGTTTAAAACTTTAAGTAAATATAAAGTGTTGTGAATTCAAAAATAAGAAGGAGAAACTAAACTGGCACTAGAGGCACTGAGGGTGCTTTAAACACGACGATTGTATTTCATCAAAACATTCAATATTTGCTGAATAATCCCCTCAGCCTGCAGAGAGCACATTCTTCAGTTTTATCCAAACTATAAGAGCTGGACTCCAATAAGTCAGAGAAAAACGGGTCTGTATTCTGATCTTAAACCCTTGACCTGAGAGCAGGCATGTGGAGTTAGATTAGTGGGGATAGCAGAGAACCTCAGGAGATGATATCAAGGCCAGTGGGACTGCAAATCATTTAGCCTGAGGCAGCAACATCTTTTTTTTCAAGAGCTCAGCATGCAGAGCCATTCATGAAACAATGTGAAAAGCTCCGAATAGAACAAACAAAGCCTGCAGCAAGAGTCCCTCTTTATTGCTTCTTTGCAAAAGAGCTGCACAAATATTTGATGAAACGAGCTGAAATTAGTAAAAGCGTGAAGCCGTCACCATGCCAATGAGTGCAAGGCACGTACTTTAAGGCTGAATCTGGGAGCTAATTCTGCCGTGTTCAGAAATGAAGTTATTAAAATACACTTCAGCAAGACCTTTCAGAGTATGACATCATAAGAGAGAATAAAATAAAAGCAAACTAAAGACGATGATAAACAGAAGAAATTAGTACAACTGAAAGGTTT
This sequence comes from Cyprinodon variegatus, assembly GCF_000732505.1. Taxonomy (NCBI): domain Eukaryota; kingdom Metazoa; phylum Chordata; class Actinopteri; order Cyprinodontiformes; family Cyprinodontidae; genus Cyprinodon; species Cyprinodon variegatus. The sequence continues at coordinate 632,965 of NW_015150527.1, read as the reverse complement.
TCTATCTGACAAATTTTTAGAACGTTGATTTTATTTGAGAGCAGCTCAGGAAAGACTCCAGCTGTACTAACCAGGAGGGAAAACAGAGATCAGACGCAGCATACAACTTTAAAATTAGTTCAAACAGGGAGACGCAATACTGCAAGAATGTTGATGAATAATAATTTCAAATCAATGCTCTCATTTTACTAATCATCCCAATGACCTCACCTCTGTGTTAGAGGTGTATTATATAAGATTTACATCAGATGTGAGGAAAAGTGACCGTGAAATTCTACCTCTGCACTTAGCAAATTGTAGTGGATTTAAATGTGGGATATATAGCTGAGGTTTTAAACGCTGATCCTCAGGGCTCACGGTCCAGCGTGTTTTAGGTGTTTCCCTTCCTCACAACAACTTAAACGAACGGATTAACAGACCTTCAGCCCTTGGAGGCTGCTGAGGAGGAAATTAAATAATTTGATTCAGGTGTGCTGAAGCAGAGACACATCTAAAACCTGCAGGACGACGAGCAAAGCAAAGCCAGGGAGCCCTTGGAATAATTCTTTGTGGTTCCCTGCAATAAGATAGTGAGAAACTACCCCTCCAAATGAAACAATTAGATTTTTTTTTTTTTACTATTAATTTTGCATTTATTTTAGACTTTAGATTGTAATCCCATAGAAAGAACAACACAGATTGTGCCATTTTTCAAAAAAAACAACTGTTCATTAAACATATGTTAATCTCCTACATGCTACAGTTATATGTTACAGTAAATTCAAGACCATAAGCATTAACAAATCCAATTGTATGCTTTTGTTTTAATAAAGAAATCATCAGGAACTCTGTCTGGGTGTTGGATCTACAAAACATACACAGGAGGATTAAGGCCTTAACTGATGGTTTAGATGCCCCTGATAGGTGTATTTATTACACCATGAGTTATATTTCATGGTCATTTAGACTATTATGACTTATGAGTCATGAGAAATGAATCAATCTCTCAAATAAGGGATGCATCATTGTGGATTTTATAAATAAAAACTTTTATTTGACTTTAAATCCATTATTAAGAACCTACAGGCATGAAGAGATTTTAATGTGAGTGCAGGATGTGCTTTGGATGTTCTGAAGGCAGAACATTTTGCTGTAAGTAGATCTTTTATGCCACCTACAAAACAACTCCAGGAAAAACAAGATTGAACTTGGGCCCCAAATCTGCCGTTTTTTTTTTTTCTTCTGGCTCCTAGTCAGATGAACTGTTTGCAGCAGAAAAGGGCAAACTGCGTTGGCCCAGATGTGAAATCACATATACTGGATCTGAAACAGTTTATGCAATTTCTGGAGTCGTTATATTCTGTGGGGGGGAAGCTAAACATGTTGTTATGGAAATGTTTCATTAGCAAAGACTAAGATGCTGTTTCAACAAAAAGAAAACATCAATCTTGTCTTTATACATTTTTCCCCAACAACGTCGATCAACAAATCACAATTCTAACACAACAAGTTTATTATAAGAGGCCATTTGGGGACAGCAGCCCAGTCCTCCCATCAGTGGGTTAATTATCCAGCCAGTTAAGGGGCTCTTTTGAGGGAAAGCAGAAAACAACTGTCAGAAAGAAACCTGCACCTCATAAAAGTGTCCTTATCTTTACTCAGTCAGCAGATAACAAACAGCTTTGGAAATGATTTCGCCATATCGCTTCTCCCCTTTGTGTGGCCGTTAAAGATTGGGACAGTAGCCAGGCAGCTTCAGTTATCTCTCATGTTTAATCACTGATTTTATAACATGTACAAGGAAGAAAGCAGGTAACAACTCATCTGCTATGGGTGGGAGATAGTGGCATAAGGCCCAGCCCCCCTGCAAACCCCTACTCCTCCCCAGCAGCATGCTGTTACTTGAGAAGGCGGCACCTCTCACATGCATAGTGAAAGCAATTCAAAGCTCCCAGCTCTATTCTTCTCCACAGTAAAAGAACTCAGTCTGAAAGGAGGGAAAATGGCCTCTGCTGCACTACGCAAGCCAGACCCAAAAAACCAGCAGAGCCTTTTTAACTGACCACACTGACTGGTGTGGCAAACATTACACTTATGCTGAGTTGCTGAAACGGTGCTGGAGTTTATAACAGTCCTATTACAGCTCTTCTTCAGTTCTGCAGCTCGATAAAATAAAATAAAAACCCAGTCCAGCCAGTTAAGCCACAGCAGCCCTGACAGCTGGGAATACAGCATCGATTCATTGAGATTAATGCTCAGAAAGGCGACTTCCATGCATTAACGTAGAGGATTTCTGAACAAACCTGCAGGACGGCCAAACAGAGATCCCTCCTCTTCAGCAGACAGCTGTGATCCACCTGCACTGCAGAGAGTCCTGGCTCTAGCACGCCTCTCCCATTCAGCCAGAACTCAGGGAAAACTGTTGCTGCCCTCTTTCCCTTTGCGCCCCTCCCACTCTAGCTTCTTTTTTTTCTTCTCACACTCTTGTGTTTTTCTCCAAAGCACCAGCCTCTCCTGGTATGTGTGGTGGAAAACCCGGCGTTATCTGCAGCAGGCACTGCAATGGACTGGTCAGCATGCCGGGAATGAGGGAGAGGGGGATGATTGAGAGGGGAAAGGGGGGAGGGGTGATTTAAATTCACACATTCATCACACAGTGTGAGGTGACAGGGCCCTTTTTGTTAGACCGCCCCAATGAAGATGTCAAAATGTGCCTCTCTTGAACCTCTCTATTCCTCTGAGCTCTGGAATGAGGAGCAAAGATCTTAAATACGAGTTAAGAACAATAAGAGTTATTCTGAACTTTATTGTAAGGATGTCTTGATACAACATTTTCAGTTCTGATTCCAATATTTACATGATAGATATCAGCATGAATCATATATACTTTTAATACTCGGTTTCTACTGTGGCCTGTTAGAAAAGGCCTGATCAAGTGTTTATACTCAAACAGACAATAGTTTGAGAACAACTAAGTCATTTATTATTAACCAAAGGGCTACTTAAACTTTAATCAGCTTCAATCAGCTTCCTGATATCGGAGATCTTAGATGCAGGCTGATAGAGTCATTTTCTGGCTGATATTGGACAGATTTTCAATATCACCTTAGTAGTTGCAGACTTTACTGTCCCCCTTTTTGAGTTCATATTAAATATTTAAATGTTCCAATAATGGTTGAAAATTGAGATATTTTTTTTTATGAGCTCTTAAAGGAGAACCTTGGGTTAACCTCTTGGATGGACACAGGCACCCATCTAGACGAAGCAACAGAAAATTGTAAAATTTGTTCCCAGAGTTTGAAGCCATCCATTGTCTGGACAACTCGAACAATATAAGTGTTTACAAACTGGTAGGTTTGAGTGAGCGAACCAACATCGGACTTCTCTCTCCCTTAAAATCCATCCTCCAGCATAAACAACAACAGCGGTGGAATTCGTAGTTGCTGTAGTTTTTCAGAAGCTATTCTGTTTATTTTCTATTTTACACCAAAGTATTTTACTCCTCTAGCATATCTGTTTGGTTTTCCTCTTAGTCGATCCAAACATCTCATTTCTCATACTTGGGATTTCAGTTTACTCCCTCGCTCTTTTCCATCGTCGTCCTTCTTTCTTTTATAGAGGTATTAACAAGCCCAGCACCGGCAAGATGATAAAAATTTAACAAGTTATATCACTAAAAACTGTACCTGGCATAAAATCTAACAGCATTTATGGTTAAATGGACACCAAATTCCTCTCCTACCAAATGAGCATGTGCACCCCCACTCATTTCCATAGACCTTTGAGAGCTGGGCTTTAACTAACCGCAATAGACTGAAGATGTTATTGTTCATGCATGATAGTTTGCTCAAAGGTCAGTGGAGAAATGAAGAGAAGCTTGACCTTCAGCTTGTGTAACATAAAGCCTAAATTGCTGGTGTCAATCAAAGATGCAAGTAAATCCATGAAATGAGTCTTTAATTGTTGCTTCCTTTATAAATGTTTCCATTTAGGGAGTCAACCATTAATTTATCAGTGTTTAGAGCAGAGGCAAAGCAGACAGATTTATGAGAATCAAGACAACATCCCACTACCCATAATCAAACGATGTGATCTGAATATTTATGTCAGATCAGAAATTAGGATTACTGGAAGACAGGGGATCACTGATGTGCTGAATAACCCGCTGTTTGCATCTTAGTAGCAGGGATTCCCTAGTAGTTTAGCTTGTCTGTGAGGTAAGTGTGGTTTTATATTTGTCAACCTACGTCTCAGAGAAGAGGATTCATCTTTCATCAACCCTGAAAGCAAGTGAATCTCCCACGCTGGAAACTATTTGTCCAGAGCTGTGGTGTGTTAATGCTCAACTAGAGTGAATTCCTTGTCATTGCTAATTTGTAGTTAGCAAGAAATATGTTTAAAAAAAAAATAAAAATCCAGGGAAAAATTTTTTTTCCCTGTCAGACACAAAGGAATTCATTAAATAACATATTGCTCCCCATAGAAAGCCACAGAGACCTTCTCACAGCGTGTCTTCATACTTTTTTAGACTGAGCATACCTGCCCCAGAATAAACCTCACCATCTGGCCTCCTGCAGCATAGCTACAGCTAAATGCCTGGTCTAACTATAGCACATAGTTTTGAGAAATAATGCATGGACTTTGCAGTCTTCATTGCTAGCAAAAGGATGCACATCTCTGTTAAATATAAAAATCACCAGTGATCATTTGTTATCAATAATTGCTCTGAGAAGGGGAAAAAAAGGACAATATACAGTAGATGATCTTGCTAGAGGGAAAAGAGAATTTCAAATATAGCAGTACAACACCAAACAGACAGGGATATTTTTCATGACCAAAATCTAGACATATGTTGAGCAGGAAGCATGAAAGAAAAAAATTTAAATTTAGATTTTCAGGCATTAATTCAATGACCATATTAAAGCTAACAAAAGTATATCAGTTTCATTCATTCAAATTAATTAATGACAGTATGGGAAGTTATCTAGTGAGATAACTTCCTCCACCTATTCCTATTAAAACCTCATTCACTGAAAAATAATGGGTACCACATGGATTGACATAAACATTGGTTAGACTGATATCAACATATCAGTTTCATCATAGACCTTAAAGTAACTGTAATGGTTTAACTCGTATTCAATCTAATAGATTGTCTTTGACCATAGATGTTGGAGTCTCTATTGTATTATAATGATCTTTATATGTGTTGATAGCTTTATTCACATGCAAACGTTTAAGCTCTAATTCATAACAAAAGGTTAAACCACTGTAACATAACTTACATTTCATATGATCCAACTGGTTTATGCCTGTGAATGACCGTAAAGGCCTATGGTAAACCATTATTACTTTCAAAATGTCTTTAAAATTAACATTAAAAACTGCTTTGTTTGTTTTGATCAATTGATCGGTTAAAGAGCCTCTATAAATTATTAGCACTTTTTATTTTGAATCAGGTTTAATTTGTTATGGTCCCCGAGCTAGAACAGAAAAACCCGGAAGGTTTCTTGGATATAATCAGCGGTTCTTTCCACTGGTACATGTGAGTAATCTGTAGCATTGCCTAATCAAGAAAATACAGAGTCAAGCCAACAGAAACAAACACAGACTCAGAAACACTCTCACATGCTGAGCTGCAACATAAAAGAAAATGAAGAGCATGTTTTTTTCAGGATATGCTCCTATTTAACCAGAACAAAATATGCATGAATATTTGCATTGGTATTTATTGCAAATCACACACAAAAGTTCAACACCTAGAAATGTTCTGCATGCACAATGATCCATTCGATTTACTACCAGCAAACACACAGGGATAGTAAAGCATGTAAATGCTGATGCAAGCCAAAATCCCCTAAAAACCCAGAGCTATTGCTGGGATTCACCTGCAGAAGCCTGCATTGGCCAGCTGGACAGGAGCCAGGTCTTGAAACAAAACATGACTTAGCAAAAAGGAAAGCAATGTGTGTTTACAGTATTTGTAGGCAAGTTTATTTGTGTGGAACAATTCAGTACAAGGACAATTCAAAGGGCTTTACATGAATTAAACAACAAAATAGAAGAAGAAAATGCAGAATAAAAGCAAATGAAAATAAAAGCATGATCAAAGTGGGTAGTAAAGTTGAACTGTAAAGTGCCTTGAGATGACATGTGTTGTGAATTTGGCGCTATATAAATAAACTGAATTGAATTGAATTAAAGCAAATAAAAACAGTTGGACCAAAAACTTGAACTAACTAAACCTCAGTTAACAGTTGATCTTCAACTGTTTAAGGTGGTTCAAAAGAAATGGTGGTACCTAATGTCTCAGGGCGATCTGGAAAAACTAATCCATGTGTTTATTTTTAGTCAAATTGATTACTGCAACAGTGTTTTCACAGGTTTGCCTAAAAAGTGGATCAGAGAGCTGCAGCTGATCCAGAACGCTGCTGCCCGTGTCCTCACTAAGACTAAGAAAGTAGAGCACATTACCCCAGTTCTAAAGTCCTTACACTGGCTCCCTGTATCTCAGAGAATAGACTTTAAAATACTTCTGTTAGTCTATAAATCTCTGAATGCCTTAGAACCTAAATATCACAGACTTGATATCAGTGTATCAACCCTCCAGACCACTCAGGTCTTCTGGCTCCAGCCTGCTCTGCATACCTAGAACCAGGACTAAACATGGAGAAGCAGCTGGTTCCTATGCTCCACTTATCTGAAACAAACTTCCAGAAAACTGTAAAAGTGCGGAAAGCCTGAGTTCCTTTAAATCAAGACTAAAAACACATTTGTTTAGAATTGCCTTCGACTGTTCTAGTTAAACAGTTCAACTGAAACATCATTAGTTCAACTTTTATATTTTCTTTAGTCCAACTGTTTTTAATGTTCTTTTTTGGGTTCTGCATCTTTTATTTTTTTATTTTTTTATTTTTTCTACGTGCTTTGATTCTGTCCTATTTTCCTATATTTTAATCATGTAAATCACTTTGCATTGTCTTTGCACTGAATTGTGTCATACCAAAAAATTTGCCTTGCCTTGCCTTAACACTTTGGGGACGGATCACCTAGACAGTAAAGGGAAGGTGAGACGAGGATCTGATGCTCAGACAAAAGTAGCCTCAAATCAGAGCAAAACCTCAACAGATAGAGTACCAGAACTGGCCAGAAGCTCCAGGCCATGCTCGTTGCTGGAGGCAAGGAAACACATCCGAGCACACCACCAACTAAAATAACACAAAATGACACTGTAACACAGTACATATCATAGATATATATATGTATTTATATATGTATTTATACTCAGTGTGAAACCTGGTCTTGTTTAGATGAACACAAAAGGGAAATCCTGGCAGGAATGGAAGAAAGACACACATAAAACTCTTCCTCAACATTTCTCAGTCTCTGATTTTAGTTTTTATCGCAGTCAAGCTTGAGAAGCTCAGCTCACACGTGGTTGAAAATGGGAGCAATGTCAAAATGGCTTCGTTGGCGGAATTAGGAACTCCTTGGCAACAGAAAACCAAAAACAGTCCAAAGGAAGTTCAGCAAAGTTTAGCTTTAAATCACAATCTTGTTTCAGTTCAATGTGTTCCTCTTGCTCCTTCAAAGTCTGATCCTTTCCAGCAACTGATACTGAGCTGTATGAGTTCCTAACCCAGTCATGGCATTCTGTGAAAACTGAAGAGAACTAAAATAACAACTTCTCTTTAAGAGTTTTCAAATGTGTGCAAATCACCTCACACGTTGCAGTAGCGTTGCCATCTTGCAGTTTCTCTGTGAGTGGGATTAACCTATGCAGTTTAGCAGTGCTTGTAATCAGGTTTCAGACTTGCATCCATGTGTTCAGTTCATTCTTCACCTTGTGTTGCTTCGCTGGGCTCCTTAGCCACCCTCTATATGGGGATAATATGCAAGTCTATCACTCCAGGGGGAAAATCGTGCTTTATTGTGAACTCAGCATTAGAGTCCTTTACATTCACTACTTTTCTCTTGGGTTGAATTTTATTTGGGTTTTCAAATGTAATATCAAACTTCCAATATTTTCTGCCATAATTCTTGTGTGGTTTTGCTTTTTTTCTGCTGTTGGTGAGCTTCCTATTTGATCAGCCTGCTTTCTCCTCTCAGACCAACCACAAAGTTCAACTGACTTCCTGCAGTTCTCCACTTCCAGATTCTTGTTGCTTTTGTAAATAAGACGTGAAGTTCACCAGTTTTCCCTGTGATTCTGCATGTTGCTCAAAAACCTACAAACCAACATGACATCTTGGCTAGTTACTGATTGCTTGTTTCCCTTGCACACAATATTTTACCATATGGATCCAACCAAAAGGTTACAGACTGAAACATGAACAAACAAAAAAATCTCCCGTTCTGTTTAGTGCTGTACTTTGTGTGATCCTATGAGTAAAGGAGGACAGATAAAGACGTGCCTTGAACCGTAAAACTCTACTACACTTTGTAATCAAAAGTAAATCTGTTTTTTACTATGAAGAGACTATGAGAGGATTTAGATTTTGAAAAATAAGAAAATATATAAACCTGGTTAAAATCAGTGTTTCAGGAATAAATTCAAAACTTCAATTTAGATATAATTTTTAGATTATTCATTACATCAATTAATGAGCTCGTAAAGGTTTTTTTTTTTTATATACAGTTGTTAACATCTCTTGCCCCTAATGAAATATTCATGGGCAAATATGGACTGTAGCAATTATTTCATACAGCAAATGCCCCCAAGCATCTGGCTTTTATAATCAAATAGAACAATTATTTTTCTGTCCATCACTCTGAGGCGAGGTTACATTTTGGACCAATCAGTAGCTTTAACTCTCAGTGTTGACAGTGACACGTTATGACAGCAGGAAATAACATCGTCCCCCTAATCAGTTTCTGTCTGGAACAAGGCTGGGAGGTATTTATTAATGTGATATGAAGTAACATTAAATAGGATTCATAAAACTATCCTAAAATCTAGAATTTCTAAATCCATACTTTGGTTTAAATCTAACGGATTGTTTTATTAAAGGAACGGCTCAAACAAAAACCAATTGGAAAAGGATGAAAAAAACATCATGCATCATGTTACTGATGTCAACTCAAACAATGAAGCTTTCGATTCCTTTAATACAGGCTGTAAAAGTGAGCGACATTCTGTTTCATCTCAGGGCGGTCCACAGGGAGACATTAAGACACAAATAAAAAGATCAAGTCAAAGAGAAATACAGACAAACAGCTTACAACAATAGTACAGAGTAGGTTCCAGCGTTCTGCAGCCAAACTGACAGATTTCAGATGACTTAAAGATGAGAGATAAAAAAAAAAAAGCTAAGATGTTTGTTAATGAGTAAACAAGGACCAGCAGCAGGGAACATTTTTTAATCCTTTAATGGTCTGATAGTAAGGTACCGTGGCTGCAAGAATCCTCTAAATTCTTCTTAATCGACTTGTTTTTTTATTTGTTTACTTAATTAATCTAACAAGACAATTTGTAGGAGATTTTTAGCTAAACATAAACACCCAAGGAGTTCTAGAGACAGCATAACTATAAAAAAAGAAAGTTGTGCATCTTAAATGCAAAATATATATTTATTTTGTCCATTTTTTGTCAAAGTTTCTGCTATGATTCGGTTATTGTATTTTAAAGTTTCTGTACACCACTTAGCATTTAACTGATTATAAATAAGTTGACAATTTTTTCAATAATACATTTCACAGCAAGTTAATAAACAGAAGCTATTTCTTAGCCTTTTTAGTTAGAACATCAATTAAAATAAAGTTTAATTATTAATGAAGAAAGGAGAACTAAGCCACAGAGAAAGATCAGATATCTGTAAGGTTTAAAAATACCACCTTTAAGTTGTTGGTGTGCTTAGTTAGCATCTCTGACAATGATATAAAACTAGAAAACACTCAGAGAGCACAGACCTCTGCCAAGCAGCTAATTTTCCCCTAAAGTGTGAAACATGATCTAGATGATTACCAAATTTAAATCAAATCTGGTTAAAAATGTTCCATAAAAACAACAGCAAATGTATTAAATACTTGTTAAGGATTGTGCAAATAGGATTTCATATTTACTGCTGCCTGATTTAATTATGTGCGTTTTTGAAACTGGTTTAGCTGCTTTGCCTTCTGATGTTCACTGCTTTAGGCTTCCTCATTCTTTGGTTTGCTGTGTTTTCTTAAGACTACTCTCCTGTTTGAATAATTATAAACATGTTACTACAACAAAGCATTTAGTTTTATTTTTTTAACTTTCCTTTTCCCTAAAGAAGTTAGTCTTTCTGCTACATTCCTGTCATTTTGTCATATGTTCACTTCATACATAAGAGTTTCTGTCTTCTCTGTCTTTTGAGGGTGCTTTAATGAATAATATTAATCAAATAAGGTCAGGCAGAGTAATTTTAGTTTTATGGACTTACATTTTTATATTTCACTAGAGACTGATTGTCCAAAATAGTTGTGATATCACCTACTAATAAAAATAAAACATTCTAGAAATATAAACATTTCTAGGATTAATGCATTTATGAAAAATACTTATTTTAGTGCATAAGAGGGGAATAAAGCATTATGCAATGTTACATTACATGGATGCAAAGTGGTTTATTTATGGCAACAAAGTGTACTTTTGTATGGGTACATTGCTAATGTATAGGCCAACAGTGGGGAGGAACTTTGATTTGCTGCCATAAGAAAGGCAAGAACATGATGTATTAAGGTTATAACATTCAGAAAGGTTTTTATGACTTAAATTAAATTTGTAGGAGTACGTTTGTTAGAGCTCAGGGCCTGCATAAAGGGAAGGCTGCAGGCAACCTGGTTCAAATCTCTGGGTTTCTGAGAAAGACCCCGGCTCCCAAATGCTTCCTGGTTGCCGTAGAGTGCCAGCTGCATTAAAATGAAGTATTCAGATCATACCTTTCAACACAAAACATTCACTGCTGTTTTTGAGAATAGTATGGTTTGTTTGAATAATTTATGTCATGTTTATGGAAAATATTAACTATTAAAATGATTTCCAATGAAAAGTTTCCAGCATTTTGTTACAATTATGCAATTAAAACCATTATTTGTAGTTCAAAAACCTTCTGTAATGTGTGTTTTTCCTCATGCAGACAAAGTCAGGTCATTACTGTCGACTATCTAACACAGACTGACCACTGTCAGGTCATGTCAGCCTCACAGAGCTGAGCTGCATCGCTCCTGACTGCCCATCCTCCCTTTACCGTAACTCCATTTTCCCTTCCAGAGTCATGAGGAGGCTTCAATGAATCAGCCTATTGAGCTGAACACAACTGTGCATTGGCTTTGACACTGTCAGATTGTGTGTATGCATGTGTGTGTCAGTGTTGCCCCACTTTCCCAGCCTCCTAAAATACAAAGCTGTCATTTGTTGCATCTCTGCTCACCAAAAGCCCCCAAGGCCACCAGAGCTGAAAGTGAAATTAGGAGAGAGTCCAAATCTGTCTTCATGCCTGCATTCTTACGTGAACATCTAAATCTGCTAGTTATTGCTTTTCTGTTCTCTAATAGGGAGAAAAGTCCATTCTTTTCAGAGATCCTAAATTCTTACTGAATGATATCAAAAGTCCGGTTTGAAACTCCACGACAAAACCAAGACGCGCGCACGCATACATGCATCCAAGAACCAGAGGACTCAAAGTCAAGTCGGCAAGATCACAACGATTTCTTTTTTAATCTCAACACAACAGCAAGCTCTAGACAGCAAATCATATCAGATGTGGCTTCACAGCACTAACCCAAACCACTACATGAACACAAGCGCACACACTTAAGCATAATCTGTCACATGTCAGCATGGAGGAATCACAGAGGAGACAGCTGTTACTTATCAGGAAAGCTCCCACAACTCAGAGTTTAATTAAAACAATTTGTATCTGAGAAGCAGTGTGGTGTCAGTTCTTGGAAAGGAGGCTTAAACCATAAATAATCAGCTGAATGGGTCAGTGGGAATCAGTCGAACTGAGAGAATTATCATTAAATGAACAAGTGAATTCATCTGACCGTTCATTTGGTCACTTTATCCTAACTTTGGCTAAATCCAAGCTGAAAAACGAGGAGATGTGATAGGCGTGGTAATGCTTATGCCATGCCAGTGGGTAGCGCAATAATACGGCTACAGAAGCAAAGAAGGGAGAAGAAGCAGAATTTAAAAAATGCGAATGCAGGAAAGATAAACGATCGAATACAAGACCGAAGATTGAACACAAACAGCAGCGGTAGACTTCACATTTATGGTTCTGTTGCAGAAGATGTTCATGTAGTTTTGGATTTGCCACTACCTGATTCGTCACGGAAGCACGATCCGTACCATCGGCTCATTTGCGCATGCACAACCAGATATACTTCCCGGTTGTCCTCGATTTTATGTTGTAAAAAAAACCTAAGTTAAGTTTTTTCCCCTCCCAAAAATAGTAAACGTACTAAACTATAATATGTTAAAGGTTAATTATGGATTACCTGAGAAAACAAATGCCTTTATCACTGGTCTGTGCCCGATCTGTACCAGAAATGGGATCCTACGCTACTCCTGGAAGCTAACTTTTTGTGCTTTGGATTTAAACATAAATCTAGTCTTTTTGAGTTTTATTTCTTCCTTTCGTGTTAACATTATGGCATATAGTGTGTAATCTAAAGTAAGAAACAACTAAAATGCTGATAAACATGGTTTAATCATATTTTGCCGGACTGCTCTGAGCATGTCCGATGATGACACAAGCAGTTTAACGGAGAAAATGTAAAAATCATCACAATTATCTCAGAAATGTTACTCAACATTTTTTTTAAAGATGTGTATTAGTATTCTTTAAGTCGGGCGTACACTGCGTTTTTTTCAGTCGTTGCATGCAGCTGCAGCTCACATTGTACGACAAAACTGCAGGGTTTCGTCATACAGTGTGAGTTTAAAGCTCATGATGCGATCTACCTGCTCACATTGTAAGTCTAAAAACCGGAAGCCAAATGAGTAGAAGACGAATATGAAGCTCACTAGATTGAAACGCGCTGCCTTGGAAATTGGTGAAATTTGTAAATAATTTTCCCAAGCAAATCCTCAGAGAATAAATTGCATCATAAATGTATTATTGTGGAAAATATTCTATATAAGAAAAAAGACGTCAGAAACAGTTACTAAGTCAAACAGGGAACATGCCAAAAGCCAAGCCGATTGAGTTGTTTCATTAGTCTTTATTACATCTAAATTTCTGCCATCAGCAGAGGATAAACTGAACAGAACAATAGCAATCAAACTCATTAAGGGATTACATCGACAGCTGCTAATCCACTTTCTGTTGTAGGGTAATTTATAAATTGGAGCATTAGAGGCTTAGCAATGCAGCTTAGCTGTGGTTTGCATTTAAAATGGGAAACAAGCCCAAAATCCTAAATATGTAAGCTTCACCGTGTAACAAGGTAAATCATGAATCCAGCTGAGTGCACATGCTGATGAGTTAATTCACTGCAGTTGTGGTGATTGTTAATATATAAGATAAAAATCCATTCTGATCTGGATGAGTGAGATCAGTTGCTGCATTAAGCTCTGTGTTTGCCAGCCATAAAGCAGCATGTTGTGGAGCAAGTTCCACTGAAAACTCAGTAGGTAGAGATGACAGTCTTATCCAAACCTTAAGACAAACAAAGATTTAAAAAAATACTCTTCACCTTCTTTAGCATGAAGGGAACATGGAGTATTTTAGGCTAAAGCAACAGGGTTTATACAGGAATGAATAACTCTAACTTAATCCTTTTTAATGTTCTTCTAATGCTCTTAGAAATAATTTTAATGCCACCAACAGGTAGCCGTCGACAGGCAGCAGCCATGTCTAGATTTCCTTTTTTTCCATCCACTTTTGTTGATATTGGCATTTTTCCCCCCATTCTCTAGCTTTTTCTGAACATACGGCTTTGCGATCAACCGGAAGCAGTTCCACACAAATATATCGTGATATAATATGTTTGACGAAATTGTTTTTATGAACATTTTTTTTTAAGAAAGCATTTTAAATGCCACAATAAACACATTTAATGAATTTTAATGCCAATTAAGGTCTTTATTTAAAAAATAATAATTTAATGACATTTAATGATTTTTAATGACCCGCAGAAACCCTGAGCAAACAAAACATGATGCATTATTTGAGCCTGGAAGTTAATGCAACAACTTAGAAAAATGAATGAATGAATGAATGAATGAATGAATGAATGAATGAATGAATGAATGGGAATTTATTTCAGACAATTTGACAAACAACAATAAAAGAATCAACCAAATATACACAAAAGAGACTAGTTAACGTCAACCAAACCAAACACCAATTTCCAAACAAACTAAATTCAGCTGAACATAAATAGAAATAAAACCCTCCAAGAAATAAACTTGTCGGTACATACAGCCCGAGAAATGGCGCAGATTAATGTAAAACTAAGTAAAGTAAAACTTACTATTCATACCCCCTTCTCCCCTCTTCAATTAACTTAAAGTCGAGTAATTTTCCTGTTAAACTAGTTTTTTTATCCAATAATAGAATTATTAGAAAAAAATAATGGATTTCAACCACTGAAAGGTGAATTTAGTTATGAGTGTTTTTTTTAAACATCTGAGCTGAAAATAATGAAAAGATGAAACCTTAAAAGGAGCAAAGCTGCAGCAGGAAATATTCCACTGATGGGATTTTATGTATTATTTTCCTCCACAACATACTTTTTTCTGCTGCAGCATTTAAAACTAACAAGCTTAGATTCTGTCGGTCTGTTTTACTAAAAGTATATTAGGAATGAGAGGGTCGATATCGAAATGACTTTAAAAAGAAGCTGGTTTCTGCACATAAATAATTTGCCTTTACGTAAACCACTAGTTAAAGCTTTGTCATTTATTCAAGGCTTTTCTCAAAAAGAATCCAACACGCTCTGCTTTTGGCTGTTGTGTCCTTGACAGAAACCACAAAGGAGCAGAGGAGGCTGAGGGAGGAAAGGCCAAACTTTTCCATTTCATTTAGCGCTTCGTCTCAACTTTTCCTCCTTTACTTTGTTTCCATCCTCCTCTGCTTGGTAAATTTAAAACAACATGTTTAACAGAGCAGCATCAACAGGTATGAAAGCTTAATTGGTGTGATAAGATGCATGAAAAGCTAACCTTTAGCAGACTGCCATGTCCTCCTATTCATGACTTGTCAGCTAAAAAAAAAAAAAGAAAAAAATGTTTTGCTCATGCTTTCCAGGGTTGAAGGACTTTTGAAACCAAACATTAACATTTCTAAACCACAGTGAGCATCTAAGGTTAAGAAGTTGGACAAAACTTTAGACAGAAGTAAGCATTTACTTTAAATACTGTTCGCCCATTCTGTGTTTTCAGACCTTTGTAATACAGAGGAAAAGAAACACAAATAGGGAAATGGTTAGTGTAAAAGCTGACATATATAATATAACGAGAAAAAAAAAAAACAGATTTTAAGACAGGATTTTTTTTTATTGAAATTTTCTAACTTTTGAGACAATATGGTCTGATAAAGAGTACATTTATATACATGTTTAAGCCAGAATGATTTCAAATTTAAAAATAAGACGATTTTAATTCCCATAACCATAAAAGTTTTTATACCCAATTAATTTTTCAACACCATCATAAGCTTTGATCTTCTTTAACAAAAGTTTAAGACAGAGATGATAAAAACGGATAAAAATGGGGGCAAGTAAAGGAAATGATATATGATTGTCATGTTGTAAGGTTTGTAACTAATGCTTAATCTGCCGATTCATTTTTCAATTAATTGCCAACTATAAAACCATTTTTCCCCTGCATTATCTGCTGCATTTCTTGGTCGTCTGGCCATACCAGAGAGTAATTATATACAGGTGTAGGGGGACTTTTTAGATTTTTGTCTTTTAACCATTAATCTATGTTTTTGTACCATAATCTTTAACTGTGCAAAAGGTTGTAGTTTTTAGATGCTTTCGCTGTTTTTATGGCTTTTTAGATTTTTTATTTTTTTATTAAAGTCGGTTTCAAAGATTACAATAAAAAATCATGTATAATTTTCTGCTAACATGACAATTCCTTACTACTTTATGGTATATTACTTAAATTTAAATGAATTATATGTGGGGCACTAATGAGAGAGGATTTCTAAGAAGCTCAATGGATTCAGATTTTTTTTCATGTTAATTTAGATAAGGAGTGTTGATTGTAATAATATTTTGTTTAAAAAATAATATTTAAAATTTTCTTTTGCACCACTGTTTTTCTAAAATCTTTTGCTGTTTGTTCGTGAAAGAGTTAGTGATGGTTTCCACGGATGGAAGTGGGTTGTAGTTTCTGTAACGTCACACTGCAGGAAGCCCAAAGGAATCAGTGTTCCCTCAATGATCATCTATGTCATCTACAAAAACACCAACTGTGTCAACACCAGGAAGCCCCATGGGGGAGCGAGAGCTGACTGATGACACCTGAGATGTGTTATTGTTGAGGTCACTGCGCATTAATCCCATTAGGATGATAACTGGTCCGTGGGAGTTTTAGCATGAATCCGTCATACCACTCCAAAAATATTTGGAAAAACTCCAGGAGGTTTAAAATAGAGGTCTACAATAACAACACTTCAAGTTGATGGTCATAGAAAAACAGTTAAGTGGAAGATCTTCATGCCTTTGGTAAGCCTTTTAATCATACCTAATATAAGTCAGGTGTGTGTCAGCGAGGAGAATCCTAAAACTTGCAGGACGGCGGTGTTTGAGGGCCAGGGTTGTTCTACAATGAGCACAAGACATAGAAGATTGACTAAATTGTACGTTTCTTGCACAAATTTATTTTTGGGGGAGTTTTTTCTTACATGCTGTCAGTCTAATCTGAGGGGATATGAGAAAAACATGCAGGGTTACACAACAAGTTTTCTGCTGACCATTGTGCTGGCCTTGGTGATCTGGCAGATAGGACTGTCCAGCTACCCAGAATGACCCAGTTGGACCTCACTACATAAAACCAACATGCATTCTTTGTGTTTATGTCTGTTTTGAATTATTACTGATTTGATATTATAGAATGGGTCATACTTTAAAGTTTATAGCATTAAAATCTATGGATTTAATTGGATCTGTGACAGTGACTGGTTGCCAGTCCATCAATGAATATCCATTAATCCATTTCTGACACGCTTAATCCCAAGTGGGCTCATGAGGGGTGCTGGTGCCTATCTCCAGCTGTCTACAGGCGAGAGGCAGGGACCCTGGAGCGGTCAAAAGTCCATCACAGGGTAACATAGAGACAAACAGGACAAACAACCATTCACACACACACTCATACCTAAGGAGAATTTAGAGAAGCCAATTAACCTAACAGTCATGTTTTTGGACTGTGGGAGGAGGCTGGAGTACCCAGAGAGAACCAACACATGCTCAGGGGGGACATGCAAACTCCATGCAGAAAGACCCTGGGCCGGGAATCGAACCCTCCTGCAAGGCAGCAGTGCTATCCACTGCGCCAATGAGCAGCCCAGAGACTCTGTCATGGGAGGATAAGCCCAAACAAGGGATGTACCACCGAAACATGACCAAAGTGGCGAATATCAGGAAATCCTACCCATGGCTAGACAAAGCTGGACTGAAGGACAGCACAGAGGCACTCATCATGGCTGCACAGGAGTAGGCCCTAAGCACCAGAGCAATAGAGGACCAGACAACACCCCAGATGCAGACTGTGCAAAGAGTCCCACATAACTGCAGGGTGCAAGATGCTGGCAGGTAAAGCTTACATGGAGTGCCATAACTAAGTGGCTGAAATAGTATACAGGAACATCTGTGCAGAGTATGGGCTAGATACCCCAAGGTCAAAGTGGGAAACACCCCCAAAGATGGTAGAAAATAATCGAACCAAGATCCTGTGGGACTTCCAGATACAGATGGACCGAATGGTAATGGCAAACCAACCGGACATTGTGGTGGTGGAGAAAAAAACTGAGGAAAGCCGTTGTGGTTGACATAGTAATACCAAGTGACTGCAACATCAGGATAAAGGAACACGAGAAACTAAAGAAAACCCGGGGGCTCAGAGAAGAGCTGGAGAAAACCTGGAAGGTCAAGGCATCAGTGGGACCTGTGGTCATTGGGGCCCTCGGGGCAGTGACCCCCAATCTGGAGGGGTGGTTATGGCAGATCACTGGAAATACATCAGATATGTCCAGAAAAGTGCAGTTCTACGAACAGAAAAGATACTACACAGAACCCTCAATCTACCAGGCCTCTGGTAGAGGACCCGAGCTTGGAGGAAAAAAGGGAGACTGTCAGCGGTGGGTGAGGAAGAATTTATACATGTTTAAGAGCCTGATTTTCATACTGTGATGACAATTAACCCAACTGAGGGATTGGATCCACCAAAGGTAGGCCCATGATTAAATTATTGCACGTTAAAAACTCCACGGACTACACTTAAACATGTCTATTACTACTACTTTGCCCTTGTCTATTAAACCCCAAGGCCATGAAACAGATTTTCCAGAGTATAGCATCGGAAACTCAAAATATCAACTGTAAGCCACGGTAGCAGAGCTTCCCTGATCCCTAGATTGGCGACTTAACTTAACAAAGCTGAAACCAACCTTAAGGGAAATACCCTACAAAGACAGAGGTTAATGCAGCATGTAGAAATAAGGCAAGCTGGATATTTAACTGCCTCCTTTCTATGTATTTTCTTCTAACCTCCAACACAAAATCTATCCGTGACCATCCTGAAAAGAAGAAACAAAAGTTGGATCTCATCCCATGATTTCCTCTGCTGAGCTAAAGGAAACTCTGGCTTTGCATACTTCCCATACAGAGACAAGGGTCCAAGACATGTGACACAACACCATGCACATCTGATAGGGTATCTCTCCCTGGCCCCAACCAGACACATCCTCAGTGGAAACTTTGTCTGTCTTTCAAAGGACCGTGAACTTATCCTGTAAACAGCTGGATGAAAATTTGCCTCAATTAAATAAGAATAACAAGATTTGAACTTAAATTTAATTTCAAAATCCAACTGAAGAGTATTTCTTTCAAAATATTTTTTTCTTTCCCTTTAATTTGTTTTTTAAATGAAACATTAAAAGGAGGCTTTATACTGATCAGCATATCTTAACAGCTGGAAAATACAAAAAAAGGATCTATGGGAGTCTGTGCAGCAGGCTCTATTTATATGCAGACAAAATCTGCAAGTATTTACTAGAACCAAAGGCTAAACAAATGTAGTTTTTTTTTTTTTATCTGGAAAACAAAAAAATAAACCCAAGTTGATATTTTCCTCCAAATTTTCATTTATTCCTTGCTTTTAGTTGGCCTGTTGCATAATATCCCAATAAAAACATTCAAGTTTCGGATTGTTTTCAGGCTAAATATAAGGTTCACAGATCATAAAATTGTTATAAGGAGAAAAAAAAAACAACTTTCAAACTAAACTCTTATGTCTTATGAATAAGAGCTAAAGTAAATCCAACAACTAACAAACTTTTTTGTTTTTGTATTTTGTTCATGAAACAGTTTAGGGTGGATCTTTCTGTTACTAACTGCTTTGTTGCGATCTGAATGCACAGGATGTAATGCAATGTTTCATCTTGAGTAACTAAAACATGAAACACATTGGGAACACTGGGTGTGACAGCTTGAAATATGCTTCAGCTTGTTTATATCTGCTTTTGCTCACTGGATTCATATTTATAATGTAAAAAGAATGATGTGCGGGCAGAGCAGAAGAGGGTGAGAGGTAAGCTGTGGGAGTTATGACAGATGGAGCTGCTTTATGTGTGCTTAGCATACTGTAAATAACAATTCACCATCGTTTCAATACCTGCTAATACTCCAAACAACAGAACAAACTATAGGAAAAGCTCTTTTACATTTTTTCAAAGTAATAGTACACGACTAGGCACCTTTAATCCTTTATGGCTGGGTTTATTTGTACGGATCCTTTTGTCCAATAATGGTGCTATTACTTTTTTTTTAAGTTTTCAGTGCATCATTGCACTGTTTATGATAAAAACTGATACTTTGACCTCAATATGAAACACTGGAGACTGGTGGAAAATACATTTACTTGTAACATTAACTTATAAAGTAGAAAACAAGTAATTAATACAATGGAAGACCCAACCAAACAGATCATCATTATACTGTTAGGAATCCAGGTGTGTGGTCTGTGTGTGTCTCTGTTTTCCACCACCAGGCGGTGCCCTGTCTTCGCTGTCCCTCCCTGCACACCTGCGGCTCGTTGGATCATTATGTGGGGGAGTATTTGAGCAGTGGACTGTCACTACCTCGACTGCAGAGTGTTTGCCAGTTTTGGGTACCAAGCTGAGTTTAGCTGAGTCTAACCTAGCTTTGTTTCTCTGAGTCTAAAGAGTTTTTGTCTTTGCTCTCCGTCAGGAAGCTTTCCTGTGATACTGGATTCCTGGACCTTCTCTCCCCTGGAAGGAAAAAAACGAGTTAAACTGAGCAGGGGAAAACCTCCATATGTTCCGTTCAAGTACCCATCGGAAATCTGAGCGACAGTTCGCTCCTTTTCTCCTCCGGCCCCAACGCTTGTCTACCTGTCCGCCCTCCAACGTTTGCTCCCTTCTCTGGAAGGGATATCATTAACCTTAAATGGAACCTATAAAGGTATTTCCTGTATAATAAACACCAATACAACTGAATGAAAAATTATATCTGACTCCCAAAAGAGCAGCAACAGCCCACCGAAGGCTTGATGAAATAACTTTCACTGTTACTTAAATGTCTGCACTGATTTTAAAGATAAAGTTCAGATATGCTTCCCATCCAGCCTTCAAACCCAGCTCATCAAAATAAAACCCGTGACCAAATCAGTCAGGACAACAAATAAACGCCAAAAACATCAAGGCAGTGCTCATCCAGCAGCTCATCTTGGTGATGGACATGATGACTTGTTTTGTTAATAAGCCGACCAATTTAAAGAGCACATATCTACTCTGACACCAGGAATCAGCAGCTAGCTGAGCAGAGTGCTGCCAGCTGAGATTGGTCACAGAGTACGTGATTTAACAATAGCTTGGTGTGTGTGTGCGAGTATGCAAACATCCAGAAACAGATAGATGGGTGTGCCCGGCAGATGATTTGGTAAATAGAGTTGTTTGGTCACAGAGGCAACAGAGAGTGTTTCCTGGACACATGAAAGTTGAAAGAAAGTTCACAAACAAGCAAAGATTTTCATTTCCCCTTTTGTTAGTGTTTAGTCAAATATTTCCAGAGCCAACGGTAAAAACTTCTACCATACAACAGAGAAAAGAAAACATGGTTCAAATGACAAAACACTGAGTGGATTATCAGCATTACATTAAATAAATATAAGAGACAAAGCAGTTATTAGCTAACTACTCAGACAGAGAATGCATATAAAAATATAATGAATTTAAACAAAAATTGGGACCAGAAGAATATGACATTTCTGCTAAGGTCCTATGAAAAAGGATTTGATTAATCCCAGCTTTGTTCTGTTTTTGTTTTCTGTTTTCTGTTTTGGGGGGTTGGGGGTCGCCCCATTTAATGATTCAGGGCTTAATACAAGATGAACATAACCCGAGTAATTAGCAAAATAAGTTCTCTAAGTATTATTCTAATTATTAGGAACATAAATAATCAAAATTAACCCGGCTGTCTGTGTGAAAAAGTCATTGCTCTCTGAGCCTAACATGATTGTGCCACCCACAGTCCTTTCTGAAGCACTGTGGATGAATTTTTTTAGCCTACCCTTTTTTGAAAAAATATTTTAACTCATTAAAATTTGAGATTTTTGAGTGTGAAGAGTCAGTTTGGGGTCATAAATCCAAAGGCCATTGGCAAGTCCATCTCTGAATGGCTCCAGAAAAAGAAGATTTGGAGCAGCCTAGTCAAAGTCTGGGCTAAAGTCCTGTTCAGGTTCAGTGGCCCGACCCTTATGCTTGGGGAAAAAAAGCTCCTCTGAGGTCAAATTGAAGCAAATTCTTGAAAGAAGCGTTGGCTTAATTTTAATGGTTGAATTCACCATTTTGATGTTGAATGTCTGGTTTATTCAAATCCATCCATCTATTTTCCATCACGCTTATCCCCGCAGTGGTGGCGAGGGATGCTAGTGCATAAATCCAGCTGTCAGTGGGCGAGAGGCGGGGTACACCCTGGACAGGTCGCCAGTCTGGTTTAATAAAATGTGATTCAAAAATAAAAATCCATGAAACCAATACTTTTTCATTGTATTGTATTGTTATCTAATCTCTAATCTCTAAGGGTAAAACTGTCAACTACGTAGTTAGTTTGTCCTGGAAGTCCTTAAAGGAAGAAAAGATTGAGCTTTCCTGCAACTTTAGAAAAGGTTCACCAGAAATTTCTGCACCACTCACACTGTAGATTGATATTATTGTCTCTTATAAACTCATGAATCTTCTAACGCGGGCCCTTTTGTGTTACGAATGATTTAGTAACTTAAATTTAATCAATTCATTTAATTTTTTTATTTATATTCTTGCTTTCTGGGTAAAATTGGCTGCCTTAAGATCTAGTATCAGAATAAAATTGACACTGATGTTGGCTCTCAAACTAAGGAATGCTGCATAACACTTTAACGCTTTAAATTGGCTTTTCTCCATGTGTTTTGTATTGCAGCTCCACTTTGCCAAGAGTGGTAACTTCATCAACCTTTTACATCGTAAAACATTTTTTTTTTCAATTTCTTGTGAAATAACTCTCTTGTTTATGTTTTGGCTCAACATGCCAGGCTGATACATGATAGAGAAATGAGATTACAGTATTAAATTACAACGAGTGCATTGCATGGATGCAGCTGGACCTTTCTATCACTTTCAAAAATAGAAGCCCTTCATGCATTCCCAAACAGCGGAGGGATCAACACCCATAATGCAGACGTCAATGAAGCAACCCAGGTCTAGAAATGTCTGGCTTTATGTAAAGCTCACATCAGCAGACTGTAAAAAAATTAACTCCTGACTAATACATGTACTTGATCACATATTTTACATGCAAGTAATCTGGCTGTGCCACTAAATATGAGAAATGAGAACTGAAAGGATTTGGTGACCTGGAAGTTTTAATCTAATCTGCATATTAATGTAGGCCCTTTTGGCACATTGATAGTAATTAACACTCACCAGCATGATGGGAAAACAATCCTGGCAAAAAAGCACACAGAGTAGTGCCATTCCCTCCTCATCCGCAGTACTTTACATTCTAATCCAACTGATTAAAGTCTCAAATAGTTCTGGATCTAACCATATAAAGAATTATTAGATGGTTATATAATCACAACCATCAGAGTTTAAACAAGCTGAAAGAAAAGAAAAACTCATGACTTTTAACCTATAATAGCTCAAGTTAATAAAGAATGCTGACTTGATAATAACTGTAATTACAGCTAAGATGCAATCAATCATTACCACTCCAGGAGATTAAGAAAAGTATAGCCTGGTCAACATTCCCAAGTCGGCTTTTCTTGATGAGAAACATTTAAGTCGCAGAGACACTTTAATAAGAAGACAATAGGGGAAGAGTTGATGGATGAAAAGAACCCCTGTTGTCTGAAATGATTTGGCCAAAAATCTGTCACCTCTCCTTCTAGTGCAGTGAGAGCTTGACCTCGTTACCCTGGCTGCTCAACTCTAGTATCTATGCAAGACCCTCTAAGCTGCCTGGGAGGAATCACTGCTGGCAAATGGCTAGACAGACAATGGCTTCTGCAGAGTCATGCTACTTGTGAGAACAATAGAATGTCTACGCAATGGCGTAATTATCGGTAAGCAGAGAGTGGAGTTGCTTAGGGGCCCCGGACCTCTTAGGGGCCCCGTCACTGACACCTGGTTGGCCCCCTACGCAACTGTGGACTAAGACGTCTCTTTGCAGATGTAATGGTGCAAAAAAATTCCTCTTAAACCCACCTGATAATTAACCTGACAACAGCCAGATGCATGTCTCGCTCCGCCCAGCTCCACTCACATACATCTGGGAACCCGCTCATTGAAAGTGATTTCCCCAACCGAATTTATGGTCTGTCCAATCAGGACGCAGGGTGGGTGTGTCCTGGAGTGGAGAAGCGACCGCGAGATTCCAACAACAATGGCGGCTCGCATTGAGGAAGCAAGCGTTAGCATTGATGCTGCTATTTCTTCTGTGTTGTCCAATCTATCTGATATTGTTTCATTAAAAGAACATCAGAGAACGGCTTTGAAGGCTTTTGTTGGTGGAAACGATGTTTTCGCCCTTCTCCCGACCGGATTTGGCAAGAGCTTGATCTACCAAATGGCTCCTCCTCTCACAGCGTCACGGGTTAGCTTCGGTGTGAGTGGTTGAAATAGCACGTCAATAAAGATGACAGACAAGTGGCTTATCCAATCATATGCAAGGAATTTTGATAAGGCCCAGCCTTCAGTAAAGGCAATTCCTATGGCGGTGTCCCAGATGTATGTGAGTGGAGCTGGGCGGAGCGAGACATGCATCTGGCTGTTGTCAGGTTACCTGATAATAGGTTGACTGACCGGACCTTATTTATAACCCAACACATGGCAGATTTTAACATGACGGTGAGCCCTTTAAACGCGACACCAATAGCAAAGCAGACAGTGGTACTTTTAATTACTATGATAATAACTGTGTATAAACTGGTAAAAAATACTCTCTATGTTTCAAACCACAATAAAGATCTTAAAAGAACAATGTATTTGAGTATTTTATTTTGTACAATAAACGTGGATGGGGTGAATGGGGCCCACCCAGATAATGTTGCTTACTGGCCTATTGTTCTGTCGTTACGCCATTGCGTCTACATATGAATTAATGAACATGATTTTCAGGTAAGACAGCAGCCAGGTTTAAAGCAGCTCACTCGAATGATACAGTAGCTAAAACCAGATCAGCTCTGGCCCTGCACATGCTAGAGATGTTAAACTGTATGATTGGCTGAACATTGCCATGATGACACTGTGGTTGCCTGGACAACGATAATAACATAATGCAGCATTCGTGTGCTGAGTCAGGAATATCTTTAGTGTAAGCATGTTTAAAGGCCGATGAAGTTTGACCTGATTGACAACAAAACTTAAAAAATATGTTTACGTTGAACAACGTAACTGCAAGACCATGGTAATAAAGGACAGGGCTGCACTTATTTTACCTTCATGTCAACAGCTATAAGTACTGTAGAAAACTAAAAGTAGAATATCACTTTCCTTTGACTAAAATCTCTATGAAAATAATTTTTTTAGGATGTTCCATTTGTCCTCCTCTGGACTCAGACCTTATTATGAAAAATAAAAAGAAGCACTGAGACTTTTTGTGTCACCTTGTCAAATGGCAGAACTCAGTCTGTCTTAGAACACAGCACTTGCCTTCAAGACTAAGAATGATTGTTTTCTACTTCCAGCTACCTTAGATCACTAAAGAAACATAAAATAATAGCAAATATTGATAATAATAAGTTGAAATTCCAGAAGAGATTAGATTCTTAAGAAACCAGTGCGATACAGTTTTTCTGAGTGGTGTTGCCATAAAGTGATGTCATCATCAAGCGCAGGGCCCCGAGCAGATCTGGTACCTACAATGGCATTAATTGTTCAGGCCTAGTCTCCACCTTCACCTTCCATCCAGCTCCCATGGCGTAAGACCTGGTCTCCTCCTGACGCAAGTGGTGGGCAAAGCATATCTCCCAGGATCACAGCAGTAATGAAATACCTCGACCGGATTAAGGTGTTGAGGTGGCTCCTCTGAATTCAAGGACATGGTTCCCATATCCTGATTTGTTCTTTGGAAAGTATGTTAGAATGAAGAGAGAGATGAATAGATAAAACAGTGCATGTTTTGCTCACATCTGTCATTATTGGAGCTGAGCCAAAAATATTTCATCATTGCTAAAATCATAATTACAGAAGTTCACCTTGTAAAGTTAGAATTTCAAAGGACCACATGCATGCAGCATTTGCTTAAGGTTTATATGTCAACTGCCTTTCATCATTGCTATGAATGCCAACAATAAACTTTGCAAGCTGGATATTCAAAATGGGTTGCATCTGCCCTTGATGCACACAACGGTATGTGCTGTTAGCTGAGATATCAAAGTTTAAAGAAAATGGTGATAAAAAGAAAGAAAAGGTCTGTTAAAGGTTGGTTAATTGTAATTGTTATGGTCAGCTTAATGTTCAACAGTTGTCTCACAATCGCATATATTCCTGATATCCTGCAGTCATAGGTGCAATATCATTGGACTTTCTAATTTTTTAAAATACTTATGATTTCTGAAGTCCAAAGTCTTACTGCCTTACTGTGTCAATGGACTTAAACAGTATTGCCTCCTCTCCTACGTGTCACTTACCACAGTTAGTCAGCTGGCAGGACAGAGGCTCCTACACTTTTCCCTAGACAGACATGTTTTTCTGTTGGAAGAAAAAAAATTGTCTCAGATACACAGATCATCTGGGTATGAACATCAGATGAGGCCCAACCATCACCCTGACTGAGGGAAAATCTAATTCCTACAGTCCACAATCTATCAACAGATGACTGCAGGCTGAAGCTCTGGAAATACCTGTGTGTAACCCTATACAAATAAATATAAGGTATCAAATACTGCATAAAATCAATAGAAAACTATCATTTTTCATGCTGTTTATAGCGTGCCTTTGCTGTAGACTATGAATAGAATTAAAACATAAATCAATATTACAAAAAATATAACAGCTATGGTAGAGAACCTGAATCCATGCTACCTACATAACATAATTATCACAGCAGTCCATTGATACTGCAATAACAGCAAATTTGCCGTATATTGTGCAGGCCTGTTGCAAAATGCTCTTATTCTAACAGCAAAACAACAATTGATTGCTTTTTGGACTAAAATAAATGCAGTTAAATCATACAGTGTACAATTTAAACTTTAATGGAAACCCCATGGAACTGTGGTATCATTACTGTAGGGTATTATACCAGAATAAATGCATACAGTCCACCCCTTAATCTACAAAACATACACTACTCAAAAAAATTAAAGGAACACTTTGTAATCAGAGTATAGCATCAAGTTAATTTAACTTCTGGGATATTGATTGGGTCAGGTAAATAGTAGAGGGGGTTGTTAATCAGTTTCAGTTCATTTGGTGCTAATGAAACCATCAAAACAGGAATGGTTTTACAGGTGGAGGCCACTGACATTTTTTTTCCTCCTCATCTTTTCTGACTATTTTTCACCAGTTTTGCATTTGGCTAGGGTACCTGTCAGTACTGTTAGCATGAGGCGCTACCTAGACCCTACAGAGGTTGCACAGGCAGTCCAACTCCTCCAGGATGGCACATCAATAAGTGCCATTGCCAGAAGGTTTGCTGTGTCTCCCAGCACAATCTCAAGAGCATGGAGGAGATTCCAGGAGACAGGCAGTTACTCCAGGAGAGCTGGACAGGGCCGTAGAAGGTCTACAACCCATCAGCAGGACCGCTTTCTGCTCCTTTGTGCAAGGAGGAGCAGGAGGAGCACTGCCAGAGTCCTAAAAAATGACTTCCAGCAGGCCACTGGTGTGAATGTCTCTGACCAAACAATCAGAAACAGACTTCACGAGGGTGGCCTGAGGGCCCGGCGTCCTCTAGAGTGCTCACTGGCCGGCACAGTGGAGCTCAACTGGCATTTGCCAGAGAACAGCGGAATTGGCAAGTCTGCCACTGGCGCCCTGTGCTTTTCACAGATTAGCCATTGTCAGACCCTATGCTGGTGCAGTTGGTCTTGGGTTTCTCCTGGTGCACGACAATGCCCATCCTCATGTGGCGAGAGCATGCAGGCAGTTCCTGGAGGATGAAGGAATTGATTGGCCCCCACGCTCGCCTGACCTAAATCCAATAGAACACCTCTGGGACATTATGTTTGGATCCATCCGACGCCACCAGGTCGCACCTCAGACTGTCCAGGAGCTCAGTGATGCCCTGGTCAGGATCTGGGAGGAGATAAGACGCCATCCGTTGTCTCATTAGGAGCATGCCCCGACATTGTCAGGTGTGCATACACGTGGGGGTCATACAAATTACTGAATACCATTTTGAGTTGCTGCAATGAAATTTCAGTAAAATGGACTAGCCTGCCGCATCATTTTTTCACTGTGATTTTTGGGGTGTCTTTGATTTCAGCCCTCTGTAGGTTGATCATTTTCATTTCCATCAAATGATGTTGCATCATTTTGTTCCTAACACATCACCCAGTCAATATCAGTATATAATAATAATAAGTAATCAACAGCATGTTTTTTTTCCCCATTAAGATCTGATGTGTTTTCAAAGTGTTCCTTAAATTTTGTTGAGCAGTGTATGAAGTACTATAGCCAAAGTGTGTACTTTGGTCCATTTCGATGCAGGACAAATCACTACCGAAAAACATCACAAGAAATCTCCAAAGCTTTGATTAAAAAAAAAAGCTATATGGTAAACAGTATATCTTGTTTACCATATAAACCTAAATCTGATCATTTAAATAATCAAAGTCAACAATATAGAATCCACTTGCTTTTGAACTTGTGTCCTCAAACACAGAAAACAGACTCTAAGGCTTCATCAAATTGAAGTGCGCAGGGAGAGCGGAGCCACATGTTTTTGATAAGTCATCTAACAGTGCAGGGTGAGGTAATGATGAAGTCATCTGTGTCCTCTGGACAGGTTCAAATTGAAGGCGTTGGGCGTATGTTAAATAGTTTCAGTCACACAGATGCACACATGCCTTTTTTATGGACTTCATCATAAGGGAAAACAGTCTAAAAAGATAGATGGGCCATCAGTATAAGCCACTTTATATCCCAGCAGATTGGATAAGTCCTCGGTACATTTGACTGTCGTACACAAGTTGGTTACAAAATATCAGATATTGACATTTTTCAACATAAGAATATTACAGCATTGTCCAAGTTTTCTAAAGGGTAAAAGTCTCTTAAGATTACATGACTCCAAAACAGGATTTTTTTCATCTATTTTCAAATTTTCTTTTATAGGCCTCACATTATCATTTTCAGCCCCCATCAACAGTGTTAAAAGTGTTTAAGTCATAACAGAGAGCATTACTGAGGTAACTCAGACATTTCAAAGTTTTAGTTATCTTCACCCACGGCCTAAAGAGCTTTAACCATTGTGAATTTTTATCATTAGGTCTGTAGGAAAATAGCATGCTAGCCATGAGGGAAACAGATATGCTAAAATATTAAGCAGCCTTAACAATGGTTGGTTTCTGTTTTTATTTTAATTCTACATATAAGCAATGTATAAAACACTGCAACTACTAAATTATTTTTCAAGTGATCAAAATAAACCCTCTTACTCTTTACAGAGTAGCAAAAGTATACCAAGCCAATATTAGCTTATCTCTTAGTTGGGCAACCTGTTAGGGTACCCAGCCTTCAGTGACCTACTTTTCAGATAGATAACGAATGACGGAGTATAACGGCCAGGCTAGAATTTTTTTTTTCTCCTATTTCGAAAATAAGAAAGTCGTAAAATTACGAGAATGAAGTTGTAACATTATGAGAACAAAGTAGTAAAATTCCGAGAATAAAGTTGTAAAATTCCGAGAATAAAGTCGTAACATTATGACAATAAAGTCGTAACATTACCAGAATAAAGTAAGATTATGAGAATAAAGTCGTAACCTTACGAGAATAAAGTAATAATATTAAGAGAATAAAGTTGTAAAATTAAGAGAATAAAGTAATAATATTAAGAGAATAAAGTCCTAAAATTACAAGAAACAAGTTGTATTTTCTGGTAACTCCTACCAGAAGCACTTTCTTCCCCAAAATGAGGAATGTCGAGCATTATGTGAAGTTATACTTTGGCTCTGGTTTGACAAATAAGGAAATCTTTTAGCACCAGCATCACATTGGGCAGTAGGTCAAAGTGGACTCAAGTTGCTGATTGGTGGTTCTGGTTGGCCATCATATGCTGGTCGGAGCTCAGAATTTCTTTCTGAAATGGGGTTGTTGTATGATGACTTCATTCTGGTAATATTACAACTTTATTCGTGTAATGTTACGACTTTATTCTTGTAATGTTATGACTTAATTCTCAAAATTAAAAGAAATTAAAAAAAAATCTCTAGCGTGACCCTAATACTCCGTTGTAATAACGTGAGGTGTTTTTATATGAAAAAAAAAATACTTTCAACAATCAAAATGTATTTTTCTGAAGCAAAATGAAAAGGTTTAACAGCCTTCTTTCAGCCAGCTAGCCATCTGAGGACAGCAAAAGATGGGAGAGGTGCAGTCCTAGATCACTATATGAACTACAACACTTTTCATGAAAAAAAAAAGCTTTTTCTGTCATTTTCTTAAAATGGCTTTATACCTCAGAAACCATATGTTAGACATACTACTGGTTTTCAAAATACATCTAAAAGGGCCTATGTAATAATAAAAAAAATCAACATTGAGTTTTTAACTATGTTATAATACATCAAAACTGTTATTTCATTTGATTCATGTATCTCTGGATAATCCTCATAAGTAAGGATGTGAGGCAGAGTGTGATTATTCTGGCTCAAAGTTAGGAAAAGCTACTCTGCAGAGAGCATCAACCTCTCTTTTTTATCTAATGTCTTATTCATGTAGGTCTGTGTTTTGGCTGTGAGCGGTGTCAGACTTTGTTCAGTTTTTAGAATTGCCTCGATGTAGGGACATCATGAAATATTCGGCACTAGATGGAATGGGCCGCTTTGCTTTGGAGACTAGTGTTCTTCAGGGTTGGAGGCAAACAAATATATTTCAAAGTGAATACAAATACAACGTTCTAAAGACATTATTTCATTATACATGTGCCTGTTTGTTTCTGTCTCTTTACTTGGGATAACGATTCCGCCTTGATAATGAAGAATTATTTGTCTTTTTTTTTAAATGTGAAGGGTAAAACTTAAAAGAACCCAGATACAGAACCACAGGGGTTCTGTTCTTTGCTTAATCAAACTGTAGCAAACTGAAAAACAAAAAAAACATGTAAAATATAAAAGGGACAAATGGAAGCAGATGTCCTGACTACTGAGGACATCTAGAGGCAAAAGACAGAATGAACCAAACTATTCAGAATCCTAAATAAGCTATGACAGTGGGCAAAAATAAATTCTAGAGATCAAAAAAGGACATAAAGACTGAAAATTGACAGAGAAAAAAAAAATTAAAAGCTGATCAGTTTTATTCCCATGTACTCCAAAACTGCAAATGTGTCAAAATACGACTAATTGCACAAAGCGTTTCACCTCCAGAGAATAAAACATGGCCAGAGTTCACTGAGATTTGAAAAAGCTAAATAATCCATAACAAAGCATAAAAAGTCCCACTGTCACTTGGTTGGCAGAGGTGTCTGGCTTTTGTTTCAGCCTTCATTCTCTCGCTAAACATACATTTCTTTAGTTTTTTAGAGCATGTGTAGCACAGCCAATTCCCCTTGATTCTATTAACATGTCTTTGATTCCCACATCTGTATTTATTTCATAGAAACTCACAGACTAAAAGCAAAGCTAGTGTGCATCTACTGAGAAGGGATTTTTCAAAAGCTCACTTCCATTCAACAATAAAACCTCCACAACAACGTTTAAACACCCAAAGTTTAACATTTCTCAAAACAACTTGCCTGCTTTAAAATGTAAAAACTGCTTTAGTAAAGAAACTTAAAATAAGACTTTAAATGAGTGACAGTTTTTTTTTCTTTTTTTTTTTCTATCATGTCCATTTTAAAGAAGCACTAGTTGAAAGAGAAATTAATAATGGTCCAATCTAAACATAATTTTTGGATCAGATTTTAGGCCAATGTCACAGATCCAAACTCAATTGCTCTTTGTTTTTCCAGTTCATGAAACCACGTTACATGCTTAACAACAAAGTTCTGTCCAAGATTGTATATAAAACACATTTCCCTGGTAAATTTCTTTTCTGATCCAAACCAAAGTTGGTTCTTTTTTTTTTTTTACCCTAAATCCAAGACAAGTAAAACTATCTTGAGACTAAACTGAATATTTTCAGATCAAATCCAGTCCTCCTAGTCTGCAGATAACACTGCAGTGATGTGGATTATACCAATCAGCTTTTAGTGACAGAGAGAACGCCTCACTGACCTGTGTCAAACGACTCGTTAAGCGACCCGGGTTAAAATCGTCATAAACAGCTTGGCTCTGATCAGCATACAGTGGAAAACATCAGACCTGAATCGACCTGCTAATTTACATGATAACATTGTGCGCAGTGTACTGTATGAATGTCAACATACTGCGCCGGTCGCGTCTGATCTAACAAGCAGAAAAAAATCTGTTTACATTCAGTTAACATGGTGCAGCACTGGTGAGACTGATTCAGATGGAGGAAACAATAAATAACACTTCACCCAGGCTTCATTCTGTGTTGCTCTCCATTGTTTACTTTCCTGATTTCTGTGGCAATGTTGGCATCATCAACGCTAACCCAGTTTGATGGCGTCACCAGACATGCAGCAGTAGGGGGACAGAGGCAAAGCAGTTTTCCAGCGGGGGAGTAACACCCGGCGTTTTTTGGCAAATGGGAAGAAAGCCAAACTCTGATTGTTAGCGGGTCGACCCGTATTTGAGAAACCTGTGTTAACCCACTAATTTCTGCAATTAAAGTTGGTTTGCTGCCACACAGAAGACAAAAGAGAGCTGCAGCTAGGACGCAGAACCATACAGGACAGTAGAAGTAAGGAATCTTTAATGCAAAGGTTACAAGAAAATCCTGCAACAATAGACTCTGGACAAGCAAGCTTTCAAAACTGAAATCCTGGAGTGAACCATCTACATACTTGTGCCGAGTTAAAAAAAGATTCAGAATAAAACCGCAATCGTGATATTGGTCACAAATAATCACAAATTAGATTTCTGACAAAAACAGCCCGACTACCTTCTAATTTTGAAACATTTATTAAAATAGTTTTTTTTTGTACTTGTGTGCTGCTAAAAAATATTTCATAAAATGTGTATTTTTAACTAATATTGATGTTTTGCTTTTAAACAAGGAAAAAAAACTTTGTTAAATAAAAAGTGCATTATTTACAACTAACACTACTCCATTAGGCCATTTCTAGAGTCACTCTTTAGCTTCAGACTGTTTTTAAAGGCCAAACTTATGCAGGACCTGGAGGAGCATCATTACTAAAAAATGCCAACGGCCACAAAGCAATAAAATCATCCCAAAGATGGGAAAGACTGCAAAGCAAATTCCTATTTTCTCTAATGTTAAACAGCCTTAAAACATGTATTCAAAATTTCTTACTCTAAAGAGCATCTCAACTAATTTGCATATCCACTGCCTCATATTATATGAGTGAAAGACTTTGAGCTGTGAAAAGGTCATTTGGAATAAACTAGAGTAAAGTGGTCTTCCTGTACATGAAGGTGTTTTAGTGTTTTGCAATGTCTACAAATTAAGTTAACTGACTTAAAACAAAACAAAAATGAACAGCTGAAAATATTTTTAGTCAAAGGCTGGGAAAATATACTAGAGCTCCTTGAATAACACCAGCTTTAATGTATGATTACAGCTGTTATTGTAACACAGTTTTAATAAGATACTGCAGAGAACAATGGCAGACCAAGATCTACTGATACACCTTTAAATAGACTTCAGATTTCATGCATTCAACTCCTTGTAATCAAAACAACAAAACACAATTGCTCATTTAAGACTTAATTAAATGTTTAATTACCTGCTGTGGCAGTGGGTCTAAGACAGCGTAGGTCAATATGGACACAGGGTCAGTGTCTTCTACAGCGCCTTTATAGTTTGAATGTGATGTTTAGGTTTAATGTGTCATAGCGATCACTGATATTCACTGGAAACCGTGGATTAAACCAGCAGCAGGGCCGCTGTCTCTCTAAACCAGCTGCCAGAGGGTCTCAGCGGCTAGAGAACACGCTGTAGAGACCTACTGCTCCACTGGCTCACAATTTGGCAGGAAGTACACGCTCATTCACTTTGAGCGCCGGAGCACTTTTTCGCAAAACCCTCGTTCTAAAGGCAGCACACGTGATTTAGGCGGGATGTCGAGTTGTTTTATTTATGTTCGTGCTGATTCAGCCCCACGAGGAACACAATAATACCAATTATTACATGTGATTTAATATTCGTTTTTTTTTTACATGTAATCTGGTCATTTTAAGGGTAGAAGTTACATATCTACCAAAATAAAGCTTTTAAAACTTCAACATTTGATGTGTATAAAATGTCGCAGAGGATAGTAATTTCCTACTAAAGCCTTATAAATTAATTTCTTCTTGCATTATTTCAAGTATTTGTCTAGCAGTTATTTTTTTTATCAAAGAGGTTGTAGCTTGTCTATTAAAATCTAATTATATAGAGATTAATAGATTGGTGAGGAGACATGCGTTTTCCTCACGTGGTTCAAAATGAGACTCTAGCTCCATCTAGCGGTCATTTAGGTTATTAGACGTATCTTCACTGAATTTACTGTTCTCTGTTCTGTCCTTTGGATTAAGTGCTTTAAAAATAAAGTTGTATGTTTTGGTATGGGATGAAAAAATACATTTCAGTTTAGTATATTATTTTATTCAAAACCAAATGCTGTGTCTAAAGGGTTTCTTATGCTTTCTACTGAATTGAGGATTGACTTTGACAAGGAAAATGACTT
>NW_015150527.1:591699-597508 GCF_000732505.1 Cyprinodon variegatus | reverse complement strand
TCTCTGCTTCTGTCTCCTCAACCCCAGCAGGCATTGGCAGATGGCCACTCACACTGAGCCTGGTTCTGCTGGAGGTTTCTTCCTGTTAAAAGGGAGTTTTTCCTCTCCACTGTCGCTACAAGCATGCTTAGTGTGAGGGATTGCATTCGAGTCAATGCAATCAACTGATTTTCTGTAGATAGAAAACTTTGAATCAATTTGACTGTATGATCTGGTGAACTGTGAAGTGCCTTAAGATGATATGTAGTGTAAATAGGCGCTATATAAATAAACTAAACTGAACTGAAACTTTGCAAAGTGAGGAAAAAAAAAACGTTTATAGATGCTGTCAAAACTAGTTGGTTATGACAAAGTCACCAAATTAAAAACAGCCACTGTTATGTATAACTGTACATTAAGTTTACTGCTCAGCATCGCCTGGAATAAAATATTTTATTCTTAAAAACAAACCCTAAAAATCTAAAGGTAGATGTCAATTACTGTTTCAAAATATTAAATATATCTTGTACTGTATAAAGAAAAGTGAAAACAGACCTTGGTGGAACAAAGTAGTGTTATTTTATTGTTCAGAATTGCTTAAAACCTCCAAATGTACTAGGAGCATTATTACAGATATGTACCATCAGGAAAATAATTTGACTTTTCTTTTACATTTAGCAGGGCTTATAATGTTGATTGCTATTAAAGGTAGTCAGAATGGGTTTAAAACTGTTTTGATTGTGTATTTTAAAATCATATCATCATATGCAACTTTAAAGGCAGCTCTATAAATAGTCCTGTGACACGCAGACAGAGCTAGATTTTAGCCGAATGCTAAGGCTAAAATCTAAATACACCTTTAACTAACTTTCAGAGCTACAGACTTGCCAGCAGATCTGCTCTATCAAACATTAACATGAAGAACTTCAAACTATTATTAAAACTGTGTTCACATGTGTGGACACAACACCATTACCTAGGCTGTTGTATGTACGCTGGACCCATCGTGGCACTTTAACACTGCCACAGGAACATGCAAAAAAGATGCACACAGACAATTGTTGATAAATTAACACAACAAAATGGTGGGGAACCAAACACAAACATTAATGCCTGTTAAACCTGACTTTCAAGCAGGTTAGCAAAAGACATGTAACGTAGAACATGCTTGCTTCTAACAGCTAAAAAAGGAAAGCCAATATGTGCCCAAGTGCTGACGCAACACCAGAAGGCTCCATGTTTGTTGTTATTGGAGTGAGGTTATAGAGCGTGATGGATCTTATAAGAAAACACACGGGTTGCAGGTGCAAATGAAAAATACTTAATCGGTCATTGGAGATGTTTCCACCCCAGAAGTTGGTTTAAAAGATTGTCATTCACAGTCTTATGCCAGATGCATGCAGACGCTTCCATATGGATGAGGCCTAAGTTGGTCAACTCACACTCCTGCTTTTTTCCTAATACTTGGTGTTTAGGCTGGAAGAGTTAGCATTTAGGCTAAGAATGTAAGGGTAGATGTGACAACTGGGAATGCATACAGGTTCCAGGCAACACACAGTCATAAGTACATTTTTGGGTTCAGCAGCTGTAAAGAAAAAGCTGTACTTGTTTTGTTTTTTTTTGCTGCAAGATAAAAGTAAACTATCTGGACTGTTCAGCTGTGTCCTTCCTGCATGTTTTAGTAAGGGCGGGTAGCAAACTTGTTACCAGCAAAAACAAACATGGGTAGTGATAAGCAAAAAGTTTCACTGCTACGTTTTTCCAACAATCCAAACTATCTGAAGTGATCTGCATATTTTCTACTGCCTCTGAGCACAATGGCAGAAAACCTGAATGGTAAGAAAATCACTAAAGATTATAACAAACTGTAAGTTGAGAAATTCCTATAGCAGTGCAGTCCAACGGACATTGCAACAGATTTTGCACACGGCAGGTTGCACCAAGTACACAAAGTCAAAAAACAAAATAATCAGAGCCAACTGCATCCATTTCCATAGAATATAATTCAACTTTATTGTCATTACACTGTCACAAGTACAAAGCAACAAAATGTAGTTTGTATCTATGCAGAAGTGCTACACAGGATATTAATATTCTTTTACATGTGTACAATGACTTATATATGCATGGATAATAAATGTTATATATAAACAGAGAGTAATTGTAAGAAGCTATAAAATATATAAATATGGAAGCTTTGTACTGAAGTACAGTTGTTACCCCTTCTGCCACAAAGGCAACAGACACGGTGACATAAGAGAGAAAGATTGAAATGATGCAGCCTTTATTATTACATTCAAAGGAACAAAGGGCAACACGTTGTCTAGAATGATTACTTTTCTAACCTGTTATCAAATGAGCATAAAGAAAAAAAGGTAACTGGAAAGAAAAAGAAACCATTATGATTACTACAATGGAAAGTCTGGAATTATACCCTTGGACAAGACTGATAAGCTTATATTTACTGGAAGGGTTTGGTCCAAGCTATAAACAAGCTTATAATAAGGTGATGCTCTGTCTCCAGTACTGTTGTGCCAAGGTCTTATCCTCCACGGTCAGATGATCTGCAAGAATAAAATTAGTCACTTCCTCTAAAAGGATGATACCTACTTGCATGTGATAAATATGCCAGGCATCGACTCAGGGATCCGTCTAAACAGGATGTACAGGAAGAACATGGGAACGTCATTTGGACTATACAAGTTCAGCAAAATGATTGTGACCAAAAGCCTGGAACTCCTGGAACGCAACATCAAATGTATTCAGTCAAAAGAAATGTTAACAGCGAGCCAGCACCCATTAGGAAGAAGGAAGCTAATTCTTTAGATCCTAATCAAAAAAAAAAAAAAAAATAGGGCAACAGACATGTTCGCACGACCATGTGAATTACCCTGGGCATGTTGTCATCACCCTGTGTTTTTGTCTTTTGCTCTGATGCAAAACATGCTGGGCTTCATACTTTAATAGCTTGGTATAAAGGGAGATTTTTTTCTGCCTCAGCACACCAGCAGGATGATTATATTGTGCATTGTTTAATAGTTCAATTATTCAGTTGGGAGTTTCCTCTTAGGCTGAACACATTTAAAAGATTTTCTGTTGTAAAAGTAAATCAAAGCTGTGTTATCATTTGGGTTTTCCATTTACAGAAAAGAATGTATCAATAAAAGGAAATAAATCATCTATTCTAATTATTAGGGGTATAATGCCTGCATTGTTTGAGCTGATTTTCATGGTAAAGTGTCATTTTATCACTTGCAAGCATAAAGGGTACAGAGGACAGGATGAGTCATAGAGCTTGCTGATACCAGAACATAGAATGCATCCGAATAATTCCTCTGTTCTTTTTTATCCAGAATGTAAAAGATAATGTATTGAATTTCTGTGTCATATGGGATAAACATCCATCTTCTTACATGCTTACTCCCAAGCGGGGTCGCAAGCTGTCAATGGGCAAGAAGTGGGATAAAAATATCTATTCATATTAAGCAACCCCTAACAGTTATAAAAAGGTTTTAAAACTTTTTTTCTGACACTGCAAATACTCCTTATTTCCTGGTTCAGGCTTTTGATGTCCAAAAAACAAAAAATTGATAGGAATTGCTCTTGTGATAAAAGTTTGCGGTGCATCATAAAATAATTTGACTCAACTTTACAAGGTGAGGTAAATTAGATTAGTCATGGTGATTCTGGTGGGTTTAGATCAGCCGACCAGCAGCGCCATCAGGTTCAATTGCCTCTATTGGAGGGCAGTTATCTGCTGACAAAATGTAGGACTGAAAGACTGACAAAATTGTTTCAGTAGCTTTTAATAGGAGGGGATTAGTTTTAGGGAATGTTTTTCACACCAGTTTTTTTTTTATTTTATTTCTGAAATCTCCTTGTGGAATCAATTGCCCTAATATGATAATAAAGATTCTTGAACGTGGTGCAAACATAAGGAACATCACATAAACATTTAAGGAGGTTAGAGAACAAATGGTAAGGATTAAAAAAAAGTATGCACTCCTCCCTTCCGCTTTCATGGCATGTTTTCTGTCAAACTTAAGGACTGATGAGCCATAGAAGAATATTGCTTAGAAACATTGATGAAACATTTCTTTGCTAATTTAGAGTTTCAAACCTTTACTTTCAAGTACAGTTTCTTTCAGTTGGCTGTGTCTCTCTGTTCAACTTAATAAACGTCTGACAGCAGGAGTACTTAGACATTGTTGGGACAATTAATAATTTTGCAGGACTACAACCTACCTTCCTCTTTTTATTCAGTTACAAGAAACTAAAACAAAAAGGTATAAACGTGAGTACTGCTTTTTTTTTTCCTTAACCCCTTGAAGGGTAATTGTCATATGGTGCGGTTGTTGTTTTTTGCTGTTAATTATGATATCATAGCAAACCATATTCAAACTCCTTGTTTTTGCACTCAAAATCAGCCTTTACAGCAGATTCTAACATTTGTTACTGGTTATTTTTCCTCTTAAAGTACCAGTGATTACACATTTTCACTCTACAGGAGATGACACTTGGCTTTTACATAAAAAGCTAGCATTTTAAAGTGATGATGATGCTTTGCATTGCAACACATTTTTGTTCGGTCTTTAAAAAGGAAAACAGGCCTACAGAATTCCATATGCACGCAGATTCAATTAAGTAGGTATAAGGCACTTTTGCTTGGAAATTTTTATTGTTATGAAATGTAGTTTTTTTTTTTTTTGCCAAACAGAGAAACTTAATATAATTTAAGCAAAAAATACAATTCAAATATCTCCTTTTTTATGATCGTAGGGGTAAAGATATATATTTTTTACATGATTCCCAAAAACACTGTTTTTATCAAACTTCTAAGAATGAATGCAAGGATTACTTTTAAGAGTGGACTTAAGTGCAAAAAAAGTTAAACACTGGACTTTAAAGTTATGTATCAAGTGTCTCAATCACACTTTTTGGCAAAGTGTAGGACAAGATCTTAAGTGTGACTCTCAGTTTGGGTTGCAACAGTATCTGGTGCCATAAATGGAGTTTTAGATGATGTCACTTCTAAGTCCTTTGATTTGATCAATTGCTAAATGGAATTGATTATTGATGGCCCAGTTTTATCTCCAGAATTGCAGGACCTACGACCCAAGACCCAAATGAAAGAAAGACCTCTTGATGAACATCATCACTGAAAACATTTTTTTACAAAAGGAATGGACATGTTTGTCCTTTTTAATTATGATGTTCATTTATGAGCATTAACTTTGGAATCAGAGCGATTGGAAAAGTTTTATCAGTCACATAGGACTATAAAAAACCTCTCCAAAAACAGGTTTAGAGTTCATTTTGGACAAGGTGCAGGCGTGCTGTAAGTTCATCCATTAGTACCAACTGACCACAAGTTATTTTTGTATTTTTCAGCTGTTTGTAACTTACAACCTTCATTAACTTCCGTCAAGGATTTCCACGGCCACTGCCAATCTTGTAAACGTGCTTAAGTGACGCATTATTTGTATCCTAACCGATGTTATCAGATATTATTTTGTGAGAAGCTGTTATGGAATTGCAGTCCATGTTCCATTTCCTGTTAGAGCATTGTAATGGTTTTTAATTCCTGCATGAAGCACTGCTGCATGTGGATACTGGTAGATTTCATCCTTTATTAAGTAACACAAATTATACTCCTTCTGTCCAAACAATACAGTTTGAACAGGCATAACGTCTTCAGCTCCTGCATGTCCATGCGTCTCCTACCCACTTCAATAAGACACCTCTGGAAGTCTCAAAATATTCGGAGGAATAGGAGAGATTTTTACACTTTAGAAAGTTGATAAATACTTTTTATTCTTTAGTTAGACAG
>NW_015150527.1:589081-590509 GCF_000732505.1 Cyprinodon variegatus | reverse complement strand
CCTCAAGTATCCGGTCCAGGTTGCTAGCCAGACCATGGATGGACTGGAGCAGCAACATTTAACTCATCACATGAAGAATGCCACCTGGAAACCTCTTTGAAGTGATTATTATACACATGAAATTGAAAGCACAATTAGAAATATATATCTATTTCAAGCACTTTATTCCCCAAAATTCACTCCTAAACCAGGACTGTCATGTTATGAGGATAATATTCCAGTATGTGGTTTGTAAAAATAAACTGCTGCCCCATATAAAAGAGCAGTATTGGTAATTAACTTCTGTCACTCAGGTTTAAAGTGTATTAGAATGCTTTAAGGAAATGGAGCCTGGTATCCACCCGTCTACAGATCTTTATCAAACTACACAAGAAACATTTGCACACACATGTTTGCCAGTGTTTGTTAAATTACCCTGCTGGCTGATTCTTTTTAAAGATGCAGAAGTGAAAAACTGGCCTGGCTTCATATTTTCACATCATTGTTTCCTGGAACTTTCACTTTAG
This sequence comes from Cyprinodon variegatus, assembly GCF_000732505.1. Lineage (NCBI taxonomy): Eukaryota > Metazoa > Chordata > Actinopteri > Cyprinodontiformes > Cyprinodontidae > Cyprinodon > Cyprinodon variegatus. The sequence continues at coordinate 590,003 of NW_015150527.1, read as the reverse complement.
GAAACACCCAGTGTTCTTTTTTCTTTTAGACAAACAACCAAAAAGAAACTAGAGAGCCCTGCATGTATATGCTTAGACAGCCCCGCATGTATACGTTCAGACTTCATATCAATTAACAGTGTCTTTTTTTTTTTTAAAGATGTGAGTCTGAGATGTCTGATTGATTTACCTTCAGCACATGTTCACAATGCATGTTGTGTTTGAACCAAACCAAAGAGAAAAGTACAAAGCCAATACCCTTAAAGGTGAAGAGGATGATCTTTTATTTCTGGGTGGATCTTCTAAATAAATGGTCCTACTAATTGTCAATCATTCTGGTGATATGATTAAGTAAGGCCATCCTATGTGCTTGCCCCATTAGCCATCTTTTTCTGTCACTTTCAGACAGTCACTGAAGCTCACCTTTCTCACCACCGTTTCTTTGAAAAGGTCGTGAGAGAAAAAGTGTCTACAAAGTTAATGAGAAGAAAAGAAAGGCCTCAGAAGAGGCAGATATATGCTTTGCACGCAGAGCTCCCCTTGCAAAGCATTATGGGATTTGCTGTCACAGCAGCCCGCTGTCGCTACCCGACAGCATTGACTAATAATAAGAATGGCGCAGGCACTGCGCAGTGGAGGAGGAGTTATGTGACCAACAGAGCAAAAAATAGTGATGTGTGTGTCAGTACGGTAAGTTAATTGAGTGAACTATGAAGTCCAAAATATAATTCCAAGGATTCTCGCACATGCTAAATAGGCGTTCCCCCTCGGGAGTGGGTACAGGGTTGTGCATGTGCATTGATTTTCAACTTTGCTTCCACTAAAACATTAAAAAAAACTAACTCATGAGAGGAAAAAAGTTATATGAACTTTAATGTTTTGTTTCCCACCCTTTAGAATCAATTTCTCCCATCAGACGATTCCTGTAGCTGTCAATGAGACC
>NW_015150527.1:583352-587646 GCF_000732505.1 Cyprinodon variegatus | reverse complement strand
TTAATCTTTAATCTCTTTGTAATTTCTTGGTTCTTTATCTAATATTTGTATCATCTTTTTTTATTTTTCATCTGATTTTCTCCCGCAGCCACGTCCAGGGAGCTTACTACAGTCCCATGGTTCTGAAACTTGTGAATAACTTGTGTAATTATAGTCACAGGAACATCAAGCTGCTTGGAGATGGTCTTATAGTCTTTAATATTAACATGCTCATCTTTTCTTTCCAATCTCCTGAGACAACACTTTCCTTTGCTTCCTCTGGTCCATGTTGAGCGTGGTACACACCATGTCACCAAACAGCACAGTGACTACCTGTAGCCCTGTATAAAGGCTGACTAATTGATTACTAGATTGTAAATACTTGTGAGGCTAATTAGTTGACACACCCTAATTTAAAATGTCCCTTTGACACATTGTTTTCAGTCAATTATAATATGCATTAGCATGAGGTTCTTTAAAAGGTAAGTTTAGAAAATGACACCTTTAAGCATGTATCAGACATACCTGTTATTAAGCTCACTTTTCTGTATGAATGTATTTTTACTGTTAAAAATAACAATATTTCATTCTTGAATACCCTAAAAAAAGGAACTTTTTGGTCCTGTAAATATGACCTCGGTTTTTATTTAAAAAGTACTGCAAATTACCATGTAATTGTCAGGGTTTGGTTGTGGTAGAGGACCCAAATGCAGAGGCAGAGAGGCTGAGGAGATTTCTTGGGAATTTAATGGGGCAAAAACAGTAACAAAGGCAGGAATGCAAAAATCCAACTAATAATCAAAGCAAACCAGAACTATGGAGACATCTGGGGGAAACCAAACACAAGGAGCCAGGGAGAGGGGAGGAACGTGGACAACAGCACGGGAGGACAGCAAAGACAAGGAACCAACAAAGAGTGAGAGCAGAGGGAGAGCATATATCGCAGAGAGAGACAAAGGGAGGGCTAACAAGCAGACAAGGAGCAGGTGTGAGAGGAGACAATGAGGGAGCCAAGGGGAAAGGAACATACACACACAAGAGGGCAAAAGAGGACAACAGAAAAACATGAGAACTAATATAAATCTAGAAATACAACAAAACTGGAATTAAACCACTAAATCTAGAAAACAAGGAGCAAAGTAAAGAACAGCAGAACCAAGACCATGACAGTAATTGCCTTTACTTCTAACTTACCTTTTATCTAATGTGTTACTTAGAATTAATTTGTAAATCTATATCCATCAAAAGACAAGTACATTTAATCNAATTATAGTCACAGGAACATCAAGCTGCTTGGAGATGGTCTTATAGTCTTTACTATTAACATGTTCATCTTTAATTTTCTTTCCAATCTCCTGAGATAACTCTTTCCTCTGCTTCCTCTGGTCCATGTTGAGTGTGGTACACACCATGTCACCAAACAGCACAGTGACTACCTGTAGCCCTGTATAAAGGCTGACTAATTGATTACTAGATTGTAAACACTTGTGAGGCTAATTAGTGGACACACCCTAATTTAAAATGTCCCTTTGACACATTGTTTTCAGTCTTTTCTAGAAGAACCATCATTTTTGTCCAATAATTTGATGAGTTTATATTGTTTAAATCATTCTGTTAAACAGAATGTAAACTGACAGACAAGGCAAGTATTTCATCAGAAAAAACTCCATTGTGTAAAAGATGTAAAACTGATAAAAGAAAGATTCTTCTAGCAACACCTCTTACTAGAGGAATGATTATTAGTAAATTATAAAATGCATTAGCATGAGGTAATTTAAAAGGTAAGTTTAGAAAATGACTTAAAATACCTTTAACCATGTATCAGACATACTGTCATGGTTTTGGTTATGTTGTGCTTTACTTTGCTCCTTGTTTTCTAGTTTTACTGGTTTAATTCCTTTTTTGTTGTAGTTTCTAGATTTATATTAGTTCTCTGGTTTTTCTGTTTTCCTCTGTTGCCCTCTTGTGTGCTCCTTTCCCCTTGGCTCCCTCGTTGTCTCCTCTCACCTGCTCCTTGTCTGCTCGTTAGCCCTGCCATTGTCTGTCAGTTACATATACTCTTCCTCTGCAGTCACTCCTGGTTGGTTCCTAGTTGTTGCTGGTTCTGTCGTCGCTGTTTTCCTCTCACCTCGTCTCTCCTTGTGCGCGTTTCCCTTGATGTCTCTGTGGTTCTGGTTTGTGTTAAATATTAAGTTGAATTTTGGACTCCTGCCTTTGTTAAACTGTTTCCTCTCATTAAAACTACAAGAACTCACATCGGCCTCCCTGCCTCTGCATTTGGGTCCTCAAACACCAACCCAAATGTGACACATACCTGTTATTAAGCTTGCTTTTCTGTATGAAAAGTAAGCTTAATAGTTCTTAAAGTTCTTACTGTTCAAAATAACATTTAATATTTTATTTTTGAATACCCTAAAAAAAGGAACTTTTTGGTCCTGTAAATATGACCTCGGTTTTTATTTAAAAAGTACTGCAAATTGCCATGTAATTGCCTTTACTTCTAACTTACCTTTTATCTAATGTGTTACTTAGAATTAATTTGTAAATCTATATCCATCAAAAGACAAGTACATTNGTAATTGCCTTTACTTCTAACTTACCTTTTATCTAATGTGTTACTTAGAATTAATTTGTAAATCTATATCCATCAAAAGACAAGTACATTTAATCCATCTTACCAAATAGTACTAACAAAACATTTGAAATAAGTTCCAAATTTAAGAGGTGCAAATAAAATATAGTTGGATATTAGGAGTAAGCACTAAGTAAGCTTATTGTTTTTTCTTTGCCTAATAGAAAAATTGGTTAATTATTGTGGCACAGTTTGTAGCACTGTTGCCGTGAGTGAGAAGGTTCAGGGTTCAATATCTGGCCCAGGGTCTTTCTGGATGGAGTTGGCATGTTCTCCCTGTGCATACATGGGTTCTCTCCAGTTACCCCAGCTTCCTCCCAAAGTCCAAAAACATGACTGTTGGATTGATTGGCTTCTTTAGATTCTCCTCAGGTGTGCATGGTTGAGTGTCTCTTTTGCCCTGCAAATGACTGCCTCTCACTTATAGACTGTAGGAGATAGGCGGTGGCCTCACTGTGACCCTGATGGAATAAGTGGGAGAGGACGGATGAATGGATGTTTACCTGTTTTTCTTAATCAGCAAATGCATAGTAACTGTCTGAATCTGACCAGATTTCTTTTCATTGAGAATTTATTTTAATGCAGCCGGAGTCTGATTTGAACAGTTTCAAGTTGATATAAAGAATCTCCATATAGTTTAGCACGGTGTGTAATGTTATACCAATTATTTTTAATTGAATGACTTGTATATATTGAAAATAAAAAAAAAAGTGAAAATATTATACAGCTGAGATTTAGATAATCAGAGTGAAATTTACATGAATACTAAATATAAAAGCGAAGAAAAAAATCATAAAATTTTACTTAAGTTTTAGAATCGAATAAAATAAAAGTTTTGTAAAATTTATAAGGCAAACAAAAGAGCATCTTTTGACAAGAGTAATTTAGTTTGTTAAATCAATTCCTCTTACTAATTAAAATAAACTTAGATCTCTTGAGTAAAATTATATAGAATTTCTATGTGAAAGAGTTTAAACCTTACTCCACATTCTTTTTAGTGTACACATTTTTTTTTTAGCTTTGAAAGCCTCTTAAGCCTTGAAAACATCTGTTTGTGTAATGTGCCTTTGAGGTAGGACCCAATATTAAAGGCGAGACAGTGATTTTATAAAAGCCGTTATAACATGTACGGCTGTAAGCCTTCTACACCAAACCAAGCTTCTGCCGCCCTGGCGTCCTCTTCCACAGCATCTTCGTCCCAACTTTTCTCCTTAAGATAAGTCATAGAAATGTATGACGGAGGGGACTCATTTATGACCTCTGACACAAAACTCTCCTCTTCTTGCATGTTTCCGCTGTCCATAGCGTTCCTTGACAGTGTTGTTTCTAAATGCTACTTGGTCCCAATGTAATTTCCCATTTGGAACCTACTAGCACTAAGTTTGCTAACTGGTTAGCAAGATGCTTACGAGAATCCGGCCACAATCAAACTTGCTTGGGAACCTTCTGCCACAACAATCCTTCCCTCTTGATAAACAACCAATCAGATTCACTTTATTCGCTCGTGTAAAGTCATGCACCACTTGGAATTTGAAAGTGCAAAGGTTGGAACCATTTCCCTACGACTTCCAGCCAGTAGACTGCCAACGAGATGCGGTGGTAGCCGCCCAGAGTGAACCAGATGCAGCAGCCCCAAAGAACAAGCAGGAATCCAAGCCAGGTCAGGGAAACAGTTCAGAACAG
>NW_015150527.1:548956-582885 GCF_000732505.1 Cyprinodon variegatus | reverse complement strand
GGTTGCTTGCAGTTTTGTATCTTAGGGACAGGGTTACGGTTCATTGTATGTTAAATTCTATGTTATTGAATGGTGCGTAAGATGCGCATGCGCAAGGATATCTTGTCTCGAGGCAAGACGTACAAATACAACGAAATACGACGAAAAAAACGTCAAAAACGTACAAAATTACGGTGCATAACTTTTCGTACTATTTCATACGAACTCATAATGAGAATACACTGAACAGAGAGTTCAGGCAGACCGTTCGGATAGGATCAGGCAAGCTCAGTAGTTGAGAGGCAGAACAAGGCATAATATCAAGAAAACTATGGAACATTTAAACTAGCTTCTTCCACTGAGCCCCAAAAAATGAACAGGGGACGCTCAGTGGATAATAGACAGGACATGATCAGGAACACTATGACAATACTAAAAAAACCCTCTCACCACTGGCCTCCGAGAATGAGAACATGAACTATGGCATCCAGTTCAAACTCAAAGACAATGATCTGCAAGTCAGGAACACAGAATCAGAAACAACGATCAGACCCCGATTGCTGGGAATGAGCCAGCATGTTACACTTTAAGCTTTCATCATCGAAGAACATTTTAATCAACACGTCAGGTTGCATCGTTCAGTTGAGTTAGTGCTTTGTTTTTCTAATTCCTTCCTCAGACTGACACAAGAAGAAGAGAATGATTGAATGCTACTAACCTCATTTTGGGAGCAAATTGTAAAAGAAAAACGGACAATCTTATGTTTTCATGTTTTTAAAATCATTCAGTTACTTAAATAAAGTGAAATACAATTTTCATGCTTTTTTTCCTTAAAAAATCCTAAAGGTAATGATCTGTGTTAATGACGTGAAGATAAATGTCACAGATTTTAAAGACACGTGTGTGGTTTTCTTTGCACATGACTCTTTCTGAATGCAAAAGAAGAACAAACTTCAAAAGTTTCTTTAAAAAAAGCAACTTTATATATCAACTTCGTACTGTTCTTGCTTCCATGTGCATACACAGAAAATCTAAAACACTAAGAAATGACTCTAGATCGGTTTCACTCTAGTTTAATCACGTTTTGTTCCAAAAGAAAACATTTTTGTATCATGCAGCTAAACTTTTTACACTTTTCTCATATCTCAGAGAAAAAAAACCAAAAACAAATACATTTTCGTAAATGGTTACTATCTTACAAATCATTCTCAAAGGCCATATACTTTATTAAGAGTCTGAACTGAATGGCCATTATTTATTGAGCCATTCTAAGCTAAAGGTTCTGTTGATTTATCAGGATAAGACTTTTGTCTGCAGGTTTTTTCATATGATTAATTGGAACCACAAAGATGACATGCAACAAAAATACCTAAGAAAAACTGACAATCAAACATGTATTTCGGTCAGCTGTGTTTTTTTTTTTTTACTGACAGTGCTGCCAGTAAGCTTTCGTTATCAACTCAATTGGGTTTGTTGCCAAGAAAGTGTCATCAATCATTTCAACGCAGCTGCTGGCCAGATAAAGTCGATGACAGCTGTTTTTTCATTGCTTAAATATTTAAGCTGTTATAAGAAGAAAGTTTGAGTTTGCTGTAAAACTGCTTATCTCTGAATCTTCTTTTCAAAGCATTGAATTCTTTCAGTGTTGCCGAATGTCATGTTGTCTGATGGAGTGACATCTCACTGTCTAGTGATAAGAAGTAACCTACCTATGAACTACAAAAATAATTCATCCACCAGATCAACCATTAAAGTGTACAAATAAACAGGAGAACCCCACAGAGGACTAAATGTTCACTAATAGATGAGGCATACTCCCTTCTACATTTATATAATCATTTATAAAAGAACTCAGTAATGTTTTAGCCATGTCAGTATCTCACATTCACATGGGTCAGTAATATATAAGTTTGTTGAAGCATTGCATTTTAATCCTTCTGTAAAATTGGGGTTTATATCAGATGCAGCATTGAAGGGACACAAAGGCTTAAAACAGAAACACTGTATTAATCTTAATAAAGCTTTCATCTGGCTATTACCTTTTTTACCACAGGAAGTACAATTTTGTTCATATCAAACAATCACATAACCCAAATTATTGTAAATCTACCAAAACGAAACAATAACTTTACTTAAATCCAGGTTTCAAACTGGTAATCTGTGATACTGGGCATTTGCCCGGTGGGCCGGTCCTAATTTCAGGGTGCGAGGGACGGCGCTCCTTAAATCATACCGGCCCCAATACTTAATGGCAGATTATACTTCTGCAACTGCACACATCAAATATTGCTTGGGTCTGGACTAGCTTTCCTGGTATGCTTCTGTAACGTCGGTCAGGAATTTCTAGGAACACACAGCAGTTTCCCACCAAAGCGCAAGGGGGAGCCTATTCGGGAACTTTGGCGGCGCTGGTGCAGGGCAGTGTAGATGGAAAAATACCAGGGGCTGAAAATCATTCCCAGTCCGAGCCTGCTTAAATCTTATTTAAAATAAGCTTTAAATGATGATTACACAGTGGTACATTTCGTATAAGTATTGACTTTTTACCTGAAACAAAGTACAATGGGACCTTCAGCTATGCCACTTCCAAGGATTTTACAGATGTTTAAAGGCCAGTGGCGTCTAAATGGCTTCTAAACAGTGGTGCCTGCAGGGCATTGCACAGGCCACCCTGTTTTATGGGTTTATTCATCAAACCTGAACATTTGAAAATAACCAGTTCTAGATTTTATCCTTTACTGGTCAATTGTTTTTTAACAGAATTTCTGGTTCATGGCCTCCTGCCAGAGTCCCTTCTGTTGTTCATTGGTTCTGTTTGACTTAAGTGTAGTGCAGCTTTTTCTCAGGATGAATAAAATAAAAATCTCATGGCCTCTTAAAGTACTAGAAACATTCTAATAATTCCTTATATAAGGCTAAAAACAAATAATTGAGAGTATAGTGGAAAGTGTCTAATTATTGGCATGTCTGAAGGAGAAAGGAAATTGAAAGTAGAGTGTGTTATTTCTGTTTTCCACCATTGGCCAAGCTATCAAAAATTGCTAGATGGCAAGAATGGCAGCTATAAGACAAAGTCCTATTATCTATAGCAATATTTCTCTGTTCTCAGCATTTCCACATTGGTAAGACTTTATAAAATCATATCTAAATCCTTTGTGGTTACTTCATGATTTACACAAGCTGCACAGCTACATATCTAGACTTGTTCTTCTATCTTTTTCAGGGAATGGTGTTTGAATTTCTACAGTGCCATCTTGACTGAGCACCTTCTTAAAATCTTGGGCAAACAGAAGTGAAGTGAAACAGTGAACAATTTAGCAGTAGAATAAAGACACAAAGAGGTATTTAAATGGACAGCACTGCACCTGCGGACCTACTTGATCTACAGATATCAGAAATGGATGAAACTGTACCCCTAAATGTGGCTGGTTAAAATTATGTGGTGGATGAAAGAAACATGAGACCAAGGAAAAATGATAGAAGTGCAGATTTTGGAGCCACAGACAAGACAAAGTTAACTGCTTGCTGGAGGTGAGTAATATAGGAAGGAAGGGCTATCCCAAAGGAATGTGGATGAGCATTTCTATTAAGATGATGGGATGGACCTTTGATCATATGTTGCATGATATTAACTAAAGATGCATGACAATTTTTGAGTTTGTTCGTGGAAGTATGATTATCATGCTGTACCAAATAAAACCTGTAACGGCAAATAAACTGAAAATACAGCAGATGTTAGTGGTCAGTATAAACAAGTGTAAATATACAAAATGCAAATCCATCTGAAATTACTATAAACATATTGCACCAATAATGTAAAAAACTCACCAGGTAAAGCAACAGTGTAATCTCCAGTGTTGAAAATAAAGGAAATAAGTAATAGCAAAAGCCACATGTGTGTAAAAGAAACTGGAAGCAACAGATCTGAAAGTGTGTGATTACGCCCACATAGAAACCAACACTGGCACATATACTACTGGACCTGCAATCGTTTAGCTACACTGGTAGAGATTTCTATTTTGTAATTCATCTCCGCATGAAATTTGTCAAAGTTAGTGGGCATCATCCAATAGGTAGGAAGACTAGTGACTGTTTTGATCCCCTATGACTGCACTGCACAGGTGTGCTCCAACACGTGCACAATTCCAGTCACGCATGTGCCAGTCATGCATGTGGTCAGAGAAACCGTTGATCACTATTGTTTCATTGAGGGCAAAACCTAAAATAAAAAGGTGTCACATCAATACAGCAGTCCATATAATGATTAAAGTAATAAAAATATCCAATCAGAGAACCTTTAATGATATATGCTAATCACCAGAATCTTATAAATGCAGTGTTTAATCTAGAAAGCGCTTTTTGAGAAGATAATAACTTTACACAGTGTGGTCTCAGTGAAAGACAATAATCCTCACAAGAATAGCCTTAAAGTTTCCATCAGAAAAAAAAAAAAAAACAACATTAACATTTTGGCCTGAAAAGCTGCAATTTCTAAAAATAAAGGTTTGTTTTTTGTGTTTGTCCATGCCATGTTTCCATACCTTATTTTGAGAATGTCAGTTTAATGGTCGTTGACCCCGGAAATCAGAAGATCCAACACCCATCCCATTGTAAGCTAAAGATTAACTTTCAGGGATTTTTAGTTGTGTAACTGCTTATATGCCTCAGTCATTAAGATTGCTTGTCCAGTCCTTATGCCCATATTAATCAAGCCCATTAACTAAGTTAAATTAACTTTCTTAAGATAATGCTGCTTCACTTCTTTATTCATCTTGCTGCAGTACGAAATTCGGCACTTGCTTTTATCATGGTCCATTGCTCTTTTTAAGTAACAACAATCTCTTAAAATTTGGGGGGCATGTGGGAGGTCATCCCTCATTAGATTATTTTGCTTAAAGACAGGGTGGTTATCCTCTGTCAGTTGGAAGTTTTAGCCTGGTTGAGTCACTGTGCTTTAGTTTCTGACATAGAGACAGACAAGACCACACTGACTGGATAAATTGATGGACTAATTTAGACATTTGATTTTATTTATAGGCCTACAGTTACAATCTACAATGTAAAAGTATGAATACTAAGCTTTTATGATCTACGATATTTTGCAGCACTGTTGTAATATTTTATTGACACTAAAGTAAATCTGTTTTTTTGAAGAATAGTTTGATGTTAGATTATTCTTAGAGGTATTTCCTCTTTAATACCTTATAAAACTACTTTCAATGACTAGAGTCAAAATTAGAGCAGGTTAAAGAATAAAGCTTTGTGATCTAATGGTGGACGACCACAACCGTCCATCCAATACTAGTACATTACTGGCATTGCTGGTTGAATGTAGAGAAATATGTAAACACCTAAAACATTATCTAGTAAAGAAGAATGCTAAAGCGACTATGATAACTGGGAATCACTTTTATTAATTAACATAATGAATTTCTTTTCTGATTTTTCACTCTGCCCCCGTATGTTCTAGTTTGAGTCTTGGTCCATCTGCACAGTTTACGGCAATCTCCTGTTAAACTTGTTGCAGCTCTGTAAATTGTCAGCGTTAATACATTCTTCCCTCCACAGGACATCTGGCAGCCTCTCTCTAAGGAAATGAACAGGTACATGTCTTCCTCCAAATCAGGCAAAGACTTCCTCATTCATTTAAAGGTGTGTACAGCTGTACAATACAAAAATATTTTGCTATGTCTTACTTAACATCTAAAGTATTTGGTTGGTTTCACATTATACTTTAATTGCAAGTTGTAGAAAAAACTCATTTAACATATATTTAAAGTGTTTGTAAAAGAGGCCTTTTAGGAATTTATTGAATAGAATTATCCATCAGTATTATCTATTAATAGTCTACCACAAATATTGTCTTTTCAGCTTTAAATAATTCTGACAGATTGTTGGCAAATAAAACATGCAGACTTCCTGGTGACAGAATAATGGACATAGATTATAGCAGGAAGATAGAAGAATTTCTTCTCCTTATGGTGGACATTTTTGCTCTGTGAGGTTACACAACCATCAAATTAAATTAAATGTTTGAGTTGAGATAACTTTAATCTATAAAAAAATAACAAAATAGCTAACATAATTGCCTGAAACAGCATAAAGTGAATGAAATATCCTCTTTTATAACCTGCTTGTCTCCACCAGTCCTTTCGCGAAATTGGGTTCTTTCGGATCAGCTTGCCAGCCCATCACAGGGCAATGCAGCCGACAAACAGCCACACAAGCATTCTCCACGGAGATATACGGATAATTTAGCATCATTTAAAGACAGCAATCAACCTAAGTCATGTTTTTTGGCCCTGTGGGAGGACCCAGAGAGAACCAGTTAGAGAACATGTAAACTCCATTCAACAGGGCTACCAGTTGCACCACTGTTTAGATCTGGAGAATGAATCTGTTACCAACGTTTTTTTCAAAGCAGTTAAAGCAAACATTTTTAGGATGTCCTTTACTCTATAAACCATAAGCTTGCTTAGCAATGATTAAAATACAGCTTATTGAAACATGATTGTTCTGCATACCCTGTTTATACCAAAATCCAGAAGTTCCCAACCTTAAGACTCAGTCCCCTCCTTTATACTTTTTGCAGAAACATTCTTGTTTTCTATGACATGTATATTTCCATGTATCTTTTAGTGGTGCAGAGCATTGGTAATTATTCACTGTGCTAAGTCCATTGTGTTGATTTAGAAAAACATCACAGAGGGGCAGGGATGTGTGCCTTATGTGTCCAACTCCTGGCTCTTTTCATGTCCATATGCCTCCTGCTGTGTTTGTCTATCGTCTGGTCAAGGATTTATTTCTCCGGAAAATTTAAAATTAATTAAAAATGTATTTTAAATTCTGCATTTTTCATTTAAAATAAAATTGGCTACAAGGCTTTAGAAGGTTGTTGGTCAGAAGAGATAAAACAGCAAACCAAACCCTGAGTAACAGACTGTATGCAGTCAAGTTAAACAGAATAGTGATACGGTCTTTTAAAAATGTGATTTAAAACAGAAGAAAACACTTGAAAAAGAATATATAAACGCCAAATTCTCCAATGAAGACTCTGCTTTTTATCTACCTCTATCATCCGAAACAAAAGCAGCTCTCCATGTTGGTCAACAACTCTTTCACTGTAGCCCATGAAGGAAGTCTAGTAGGAGATTGCCTCATTAAAAGGTGTCAGCTATCACACACACGCTTCTCTTCTCAAGGTTTCACAAACTCTCACACCTTGGCTGAAACACTTTGCATGGTAACCTGGTTATGAAACATTTCATTAGTGATAGCAACCCAGACGGCTCACAAGATGGAAGGAGGTGGTCAGACGTGCTGCATAATTTCAAATGAGAAGTTTCAAGTTTTAAAGAAGTGAGAATTTCTCAAGATATTAACAGCTCCCAAAAATACTCAGTAAAAAGTGTTACTGAGAAAATAGCTGATTTTCATTTTGTTTTCACTTTAGTATAATAGACACTGACCCAAAGATGTGTGTGGAATCTGCTTCTGAACTCCTTTGGTTAGTTTTTAATCATTTCCGAGCTTGGAAAAGACCCAATCCTCTATGTAGCATTTCTTCTCCTTTCTAACCATAGTTTGCAAAAGGTACCACAATTTCTTTTTATCTCAAAGCAGCTTTTATTTGAACCATTTATGCTTTTTAAACATCTTTTTGATATTTTTATTTTTTATTTATATCTTTAGAAAAATAAACTTTCTTCATTCTCCTTACTTGCATTTTCATGTGCACGGGCTAAACAATCCAACAAATCCTGATTTGTGGAAATGTATCACCCATTTTGGGTCTTTGTTCTAAGATCAGAACCCAGAGTTAATTCCAAAATAAATACACCAAGAGTGTCAAAGCTTCACCAACCATGTTTGGATTCATTGTTTTAATTCCTAATGAGTCATTCCGAAAGCACTTTGAAAACATTGCTTTAGTTTCTCATACAGATTTGTGTTTACTGCCTGAAACTACCTCACTAATTCCTTAGAACAACTAGATTAATAGATGAGTGTCTAAAATTATTTAATCTTAATTTACTTAATATGGGAGGCAGCAAAATATGTTGTTTGACATCCTTAAAATGATCCAACAGGATAAAGCTTTTTGTTAGGCTGCTAAACGTTTTGTAGAAAGTCTTCAAAATCTATAAAAGAAATCCTATATCATTTTCTTTTATTAGTTTTTTGAAATCATAGGTTTGACCCCTTGTAGCAGATACTTATTTCTATTTTAAGTTAAAACCTTTAAATAGGAACACGTGATACACAAATTTTATCCTCAGTTTAAGAGGTCTCTAGTGAAGGAGAATACTCGGCAGGAGGCTCACAGAGAAAGTATTTTTAGGGGTTTTTTCATCCCCCTTTTCCCCCTTAACTCAACATCCTGCGGTTAGGGTTGGTCAACACTCTCTACGTCTGTTCTCCTGCTGAGAGCAAACTACATATCTGTTTCAATGATGATAAAAACCCACATTCTAATTCTTATCTTGTTGGATATGAAAACACTCCTTTATTTTGTCATTGACTTGCACAGGAGAATCTTGACCACATGAGTTAAATTTCCTTCTTTAAAGGACGGTGCTAGCAACTAAAAAACACGCAATGGCATTACCCTAACCTTAAAACTACACTGCAAAAAATTTAAATGAAAATAACTCATTTTTTCTTAAGATTAGTGCATAATATAAATGAGAAACATTACCAATGGAACAAGATCATTTACATTTAAAATAAAAAACAATAGCGTTTTCTTATTTCAAGCGCATGTTATCTGATTATCTAATATTAAGAGTAAAAGTACTTATTTCATTGGCAAATCATCCTATTTACCTACTCAAATTAAGGATAAATTCACTACATTTAAGAATTTATACTTATTTCTAGTTCATTTTTGCAATGCAGTCACCAAGTCTTCATAATTCTTCTGCACAATAATCGGATTTAAGCAAATGGAGTCCAAGCAAGAACAAATATCTGAATATGTTTATAGTTACAAAACAATGCACCCCATTCAGTTACTATCTGATTGAGAAAAGATCTCCAATCCCTTAAGACATTGATGTAGTCACTATATTACTTGGAAGACATATATACATTAGTGTTCAGTTTAAGCAGGTACTAAAGTATAATCAAAGATGCGTTTAAAGCGACCCTTAGTAACTCTGCTGAACAGAACCAGCTAAGGTGGAAAAATGTGCCAAAAATGTATTAGTTGTGAACTCAACAATTTTTTTCTTCTGCTGGTGAAAGAAAGTTATAAGAAGCATTCCTCACTGCATGAACACAGTAAACATCTTAATGATGTTATGGTTCTGAATGATCCAGCTCATTCCCTGCTCCGTCTCAGCTGCCTTTGTAAACGTGGCCTCTTCAGACAGACAGTGCAAACTTTTGAAAGCCTTGTGTGAGTCTCCCTTCCCTGCCTCTCTGAGCTGAACCAACTTTCTATCTCCTTGGTTTTGCTGTCTCACCTTGTCCTTGTCAGACTACTCATCAACCTCTTCTTTCTGGACAGTGACCACGTTTATGAACCATGACCAATGCCACTTACCCAGCCCATGGATTATTCTCTCTAAAACTGCATGCTTGTTTATGTTTTATTTTTTGGCTCTTGCCCATTCCATAGATTCCACTCTGATCTCAACAAATCCAATCAAAGCTGGTGTATGCTTGCAAGAATCCACCTGTTATGACATAATGACACCCTTGCTGCCTTTTGGATTCCCATGGAGCACAAATAACCTTTGTTCAGAACCAGTGCCCCAACCTAGACATGAATCACTGGGACACAGGGAGGGCAGACTGAAACTGAACAGTTTGGTGGCTTTATTTCTAACTTTTCAGTTGACCTTTGAATTTTCAGGAGCCTCTACCTCCTTTTTCTTTCTTCCAGGTGTTCCTGGTGGTGCTCTCTGCTGTTTTCTGCTTCTCACAAGAGTCTTTTACGATAAAACTTTTTACGTTCACTTTGTGTCTGACTGAAAGTTGTCGGCCGTCGGTCTGAATCTTTACAGATGAAGGTGCTCTAGTCTGATTCCAAAAAAGCTACATGCAAAATAGTTTATGGATATTTATTTAAATTTATATACAGAGAAAGGTAACGGATGTGGAGTGTGATTATTTATTTAATTCCTGAAAAGTATCAAGTATTTCAAGTATTATTCTATATATAGCTGATGAAGCCTCTCTAAACTTTCAACTTCATATAATAAGAACCTTCCTTTCGAGCATATTTGGTACTTGTGTGTGTCAGTGTATCTTTCATACCTGTTTTTTACATACGTACGAATTTCTTTATTTTTGCATTTTCTAATGAATATTTCATAATTGCTCCTCCAGTGTGAAGCAAAATTCCTCTTCTTAACTCTTTTTTTTTTTTTTTTTTACACTGCATTAATGCAATGCTGTTTACTTTGAAAATCATCTTAGAAATAAAATTTAAGACACACCTTTACTGAATTTGGAGCATTTGTATTTGTACAAACAAATTTCTACCAGGTTGTTCAACAAAATGGTTTTCAGCAATCAGTTTTCTATAAACACATTTGTTGTAGAAAGCGTACACAGTAAAGACAGCATGACAAAGCATAAAGTTTGCAGGGAGCATGTTCAAGTGATTCAACAGGTTTTTTTTTTCCCTCCACCTCTATTTTTGCAGGATCAAATGCATGCCTATCTCCAGCTAAACAGAGCTCTTAGTTTCTCTTCCTCCCCTCCCTCCACTCGTGAGGCATTGTAACCAAGCAGGCCAATCACAGGGCTGCACAGTACTTAAATACAGCCTCCGATTATCTGTTTTTTGCAGAGGAGCACAAACACCTCCTGCATCACTCTGCTCTCCTCAGACATCCCAGCTTCCACGTATGCAAGAAGATTTTGAATAGAACCTCTCATCTTCAACCTGCTCTACCAAAATGTGCCTTTTCACCGTTGCCCTGCTGTTTGTTGCACTGGGTGAGTCACTTTTTTAAAACCTTTTGCAAACAAGCCACAGTGGTAATTAAAAGACCAAACACTATTTACTATAGGAGTTTTAAATCATGTGGGGTTGACAGGGGTCTGTTGTGATTTTCACAGCTGTTTTCACAGAGGAATTTTTTTATATGCTTATCTCTGAACAGCACGTGTTCAGTGACTTTTGGGTACTGTGTAGGTTTATTTGTAATGTTTAACTTACTCTGAGAGCCATGTGTCTGTTGCTTAATCCTCTCGGTTTGCTCCCTGAAGCTCAAATCATACTACTACCTGGAAACTCTGATGCATCCACTTTAAGGGTAAAGATCCTTCACTTTGAGTTAAATAGTAAACAGAACCATGGGTGGCTGTGTGGAAATAGCATTTCCATTGTTAAATATTACTCTTAATCTTCTGCAGGCTGATTGATCTCAGAGAAACCAAATAATCCAGGTTTAAGGTGTAAATTAAAGGAGAAAAATAAACTTTGAAAGTTTAGACAACTTGTTCAGCCAAACAACTTAATCTGTATGATTTATTCTGATACATATCATAAAAAGTATTAACAAAGTTTCATCTTCATAGAAAATAAGTACTTGCTTAACAAAGTGGTATATTTTGTGTAAGACCCACTGCACTGTTAATGAAGGCACCAATCATTTTCCACCCTGTAAGCTTACAGTGACATCATCATGAGCTCAAAACAGCTTTTCTCACGTCTAAACATGAGTGTGTGTTTGTGTGCTTTTTTCAAACAAGCTAAGAAAAAGAGAAGACTTTCGTAAACAGAAAATTAAGTTTTAAACTAAATCAGGATTTGAAAAACTCTGGCTTATGTTTAGATTTTTTTTGTTTATCCATCATTCCAACCCTCTGTGATGATTAAAAATTTTTATTTATCCATCTCACAGATTTCTTGCTATTTTCTATCCCTTTTCTAGTGGTAGTGGGTTTGGCCTTGGAAGTCTTAGTTCAATGAATATCATTGTCAATCTGTCTCTTTCTGATTGTATAAAAGGGTTTCTACAGGGTAGTAAAAGGTAGTAAACTGAATGAACTCAAATTAAGGCCAATGAACGGTAATAAAATATAGCAAACAGAATTCAACTTGGTAGTAAAATGTTTTATATTTTTTCACATTTCCCTTTATGCAGATTTTTTATTTGAATTTCATTTAACTTTAATGTCTGGATAAAAATTATAACTATATACGACAGGGCCTGAGCTGTATTTGATAGACTCAATTGTTCCTGCTGGCTGATCTGCTTTGCTGAGTGTTGGAGCCAACTAATATGTTGAAGGTAGAGTCAACATGGAGAATCTAAGCTTTTACAACTTTGGCTTACTGTAAAACTTAAAAAAGGAAGTTAAACTAAAGTGATTTGAGGAAACCAATGGCCTAAACCGTTTATTAACTCAGACTACCGGTATGTCATTTTTATTTTTTTAAATTACCTTAATTACATATAAGTTTGTTAAGTAACGTAGTTAACATTTGAATTTTCTGTTTTATTCAGTAATTCTGAATTAGTAAAGTTTTTACAAAACAATGCTTTTTAACTGCTCAGATTCATTAATTACTTTTACTATTAACCATCGACGTTTTATAAGCAGCGGACTCATTTTAGGGAGGCCTACTTTGTTTTTGGAGCTACACAGAGACGTGCAACTGCAACCTCAGGTTCAGACCTTTCTGACACCAACTTCAGAGCTCAGTGCTAAGGTTCTCTGGTATCTAAAAACTGCTGCCAAGCATCACTTGTACTCCTTAAATTAGAGCATCGGGGGTTCTACCAAACCTTGTTCACAGAGTCTGACATTGCTAAATGATTTGCATGCATTAGAAGGTCTTAGTCAAGACATATGCTTGATTTTGTATTGGTTTTAATAAATATAGTAGAGACAGTAAAATAGGTAGTAAACTCAACACTGGGATTCCTGTATTAACAACATTAAATTATTCACAGTGTCATTACCCAGAACAAGTTAGATCTGAAGTGTTCCAGATATTCTTGTGGGTGCTTACCCAACCTCTGGGAGGATTTGATAATAATGTTGGCAGGGCAGCCTCTATTATGAGGTTAATCATTCTTTTAATTTTTTTTTCCATTCATTTATAATGGTTCTCAGTGTGGTTCAGTGGAGTCCCAAATCCTCTTAAATACTCTAAAGTATTTAAGGATCGATAGATGTCTTTCTTTTTTTCCTCATCTAATAATATAATACAACAAAATAATGGACTTCAGGTTCTGTTTTTAATTCTTGCTGTATGGTTCTAGGAGAAATTAGGCTTAAGCATTAAAATATAGGCAAGACAAGTAATTACATGAATTAAAAAGTGAAATAGAAAGAAAATAAAAGCAGACTATAGACATGATAAAAGTTGGACCACAAACTTAATCTAATGATATACCACAAATATAAGGTCAATCACTGTGAATTGATGGCGAGTTAATTAGCTGGACACCTTTTATAGTTTTAAATCAATTTTTTAGTACAGGTTAAATGTTTCTGGTTACTTAGAATTTTTTTTATATTCTGTATCTTAGATATTGGCTATTATGATTTATATGTATTTATTTACCAGGGGTGCAAACTCAAAAGCATGAGCATGTATAATTGTATTTTTTTTATATGTTAAAACATTTTGTACTCCTTTTAAATATTCAGTAAATTCTGTTGACTGCTGAAAAACTTCATCTAGTCTGCATGACTTTAGACATTCATAATTAAATGCACGATTTGAATAAACTTTGGATCAAAAATTTTACAAATATTTGCATTTAAATTGAGCTCTTTGATTTTTTTAAAATGCTTTGAAGTGACATTTGATTTTAATTTATCTTATCTAAATAAACTCAGTAAAAGTGAATCACATACAGTTATATAAGAACTTTAGTATAGTCCCCACTGTTCACTTTCACATTCTTTGCAGCATTTGTGACTTTAATTCAATAAAGATTGCTTTTCAATGTGAACTTGCTTTAAATTAATTCACAGTTCCAACTTTTGTTGAGTTTTGAAATTGGTGTTTAAATGACTAAAAACAGCTAAACATAAACTGATCAAAATTGCATCTGTCACTGCATAAATAATTGCAAAGTCAATCAACAGGTTGAACCAATATCATTCTTTGGGCGGTCCTCTGGTTCTGTACCTTTCACTTAAAAGGGTTGCTGTAAGACCTTTTAAAGGCTACACAAACATTCTGCTACTAAAGAATATTTTTTGTTAACAGAGTTTAAGTTTTATCAACAACCTTTTAGTATGTTTGAAAAGAAATATATTTTCTGGTTCAGAAAATAGTTGTAACCCAACCCTCAGCTTATGCAACACAGATGAAGAAACTTGAAGTTCATTTTCAAAGAGATACTAAAAACAACACCACCTAAAAGGAACTTCTCATTATAGAGATGTTTGGAGATTTAGAAATTTTCAGAGTAAAATATTTCAAGGAAAGTAAGCAAACAGAGTTTAATTTATGTATAATAATATTCATCATCATTTGAAAATCACTCATTTACAAACGCTATATAAACCAGGTGAAAGGTAGATAAGACAAAGGTTGGCCTAACAGGAATCAAGAGTCAATTTAAAAAGATGAGTTTTTAAAAGAGGCTTAAGGTCATTTAAAGTTCAGGCACACAAAGATGCAGGCCCATATACAGCCTGTTTCCTTAACTTTCTGAAATCCCTCCTCAGGTCAGCACTCAGTCTCCATCCCTTCCCTTATTGCTTAACAGGGTTAGCAAACTCTCTAGCCGACCGGAGTCTGAGTCACATCATGTCAGCAATAAAAAATATTTCTGGGGGAGAGAGGCTGAGCATCTCTAAGCAAATGCAGCAAAATATGCATGCATTAAGTGCAAGAAGTGCAGCAAACTGCCTGCATTAGAAGCTGAAAAGAGAACAGAGGCTGAGCAGGCTGTTAGGTGATAAACAGCAGATGAGGAGAAGGATGTCTGAATAAATCCTTACTGGCTGGTAAGAATTAGCTAAAGATGTTATAATTAGCAGACTGAAAAAATAACTAAAAAATATATAGATATTTTGACAGCAAGGAATATTTTCACTAGTACAGAAGCATTGGGGATAGGGATTGGGTACTGACACACCAGAGAACATCTTCCTGATATGAGAAGACTTGTCAATATTAGGTCTAATATGATGCAACATAGGAAGGGTGGCGGACTACAGGGTGGAGGGTCCTTTGATTGACTTTTTTTTATTTTACAATGATGACAAGAGGTACAGTATAGTAGACAACAATTAACTAAGAGTTACTACACATAAACATAGTTTAATCTAATAAAAGTAGAAATTGTCATACTCAATATTAAGAGATGGTCAGAATAAAAGGCTGCTCAAAGTGGCCAAACACATATGGATAAAAGGTTTAAATAACTTGTTTAAAAAAATAAAATAAATGTTTACACAATCAGGTAGAAAACATACTTTGACCCCTAAAGCTGCTACAGAAAAACAACAAAAGGCAAAGCATAGAGAAGTTGCTGGGACAGGATGAGATTTTTTTAATGTGGGAGTGGGATGGGGCAGGAGTGAGAATCCGCTCCCGCATCAACCTCTACTTCAAAACCTGCAAATGAAAAAGCTCTATTCATGTAATAGAGTCATATTTTTTTTTGTTAACAGAACCAAATTAAACAGCTGACTTAAAATGTCTTAAAATTGTAACTATTAAAATTAATATGTTATCATATCCTAAGCTGAAGCAAAAAATAAAAAATAAAAAAATTCCCCCAAAATTGGGTTAGTAGATAATTTGATATTTGTAGGACTGTTATAATTTTCAGTTGTTAACTGGTTCCCTTTTCATTTTTGTCTTTTCAGATTTTGTTTCCTGTGCTAAGTTTGTGGCACCTTTAAACATGGAAGGAGTATTGGGTCAAGTGGAGTTTGACTCTGACAACCAGATGGCTAATGTAAATGTGTCTGGTGTAGGATCCTGCCCTGCCATAAATATTTCCCTCACCGTGTTCCCTGTTATGTATGGCCATTTTAGTCAGCCCTGCTCTGAGGCCAACATTGGAGGCAGTGTCTTCACATTCACTGCTGATCCTTCCTCAGATTCCCCCATCAACATATCAAGTGTCTTTGAAAGAATATCAAATTTGGATGACTATTCGCTATTGTTGCAGACATGCAACGGCACCAAAGTATGCACGGTTATAAGTCAAGGACAGACATCATTGACTCGCCAGGCCAGGTTCACCGAATCTGTTGCTGGCAACATCTACATACGTGCTAATCAGGGAAATACCAACACTCGGCTTCTAGCAGACCTGGTAACCGTTGGTCGAGTGAATGCACCAGTGACCAATATCACAATTTTGGGATCTACAAATCCAGCAGCTACATGCAGTGAACTGCTTGGAAACGTAGATCCTGCCACTTTAATCAGTATAGGTGTTGTGAAAATTGGAAACCCTTTGAATCCTCAGAAATCTCGCCTGGACCTTAACACCTACACAGCATACACTTATCTTCTCCTCCAGTTTGGGTCCAGTTACAAATGTGCTCAGGTATACACCGTGTTAGAGAAAGAGGTGAGAGCAGTTATGAACATGGGAGGTATCATGGGATATTTCAACTTTCGTCAAGCTTCACCTTTTGATACGACTCAGTTCAGCTTAAATCTGACAAACTTAAGGGAACTAGTTGGCCCCTACCACGTCCATGATTTCCCTGTCCCTTCAGTCAGGTCAAGCCAGTGCTCTAATGACAATGTGGGTGGTCATTGGAATCCATTTAAGGTTGACACTACTCTCTCAACGTACCCCTCGGGGCCTGGGTCAACTCATGACATGTATGAGATTGGTGACCTGAGTCGAAAACATATGTCTCTTAAAGACAAAAACGCTTCGGCGGGGACATTCACTGACTTCAACCTTCCTCTCTTTGGACAGAACAGCATTGTGGGTCGCTCAGTTGTGATTCACGAGGTTGATGGTACCAGGTATGCGTGTGCCAGCATTGGCTATCCTGGGGAGGTGGTGGTAGGCAGTGCCACATTTCAGACCCCTGTGGTTGGAAAGATCACATTTACCCAGTTGGTGAACAATCCCCTGTCAGATGTTTCTATCTTCATGGATTTGTCGTACGGAGATCCTACAACAACACCAACCAAAAACCATAATTGGCATGTTCACATATTCCCTATTAGCACAGAGAGAGATGATGATGAAGGGCGGTGCAGCTCAACAAGTGGTCACTGGAATCCTTTTAACATCAACACAACTGATAGCAGCTACACACTTCATTGCAATCCATCCTGTCCCCTTTGTTGTGAGGTCGGAGACCTTGCTAATAAACACAGCACCATTGATCTTGACACCAATGTAGGACAAGTGAACTCCAAGCACTTTTTCACCGATGTTACTTCCTGGTTAACCATGTCAGGCATAATTGATCGTTCTGTGGTCATCCATGAAGCACAAAGAGGAGGCCCGAGAATTGCATGTGCTAATGTTACCATGGTGCGGGTCCCTGAAGCAAGTGTGGGCAGTTGGTTTGGCCCCGGTTCATCCGGTGGCCAAATAAAATTTTCTCAAGCTGTCCCACAAGGCCCCACAGTAATCAACGTGTCCTTAAGTAACCTGCAGTCCTTAGCTGGAGGGTACCATGTCCATATCTTGCCAATTGTAGCTGGTAGACCTGATCCTTGCTCAGATGCAAACATCCTGGGTCACTTTAACCCATTTAACTGGGACATAACCACTTCACCTCCACCTGGAACCGGCACTGTGGACCAGTATGAACTAGGGGACATTAGTGGAAAGTTTGGGATGCTTACAGACCAAAATGACTATGAAGCTGTCTTCAGGGACCCAAACATGCCTCTAACTGGACCTTACAGCATTGTGGGAAGATCTGTTGTAGTCCACTACAGAAATGGATCAAGGTGAGAAACAACAAAAAATGTTTGTTTATAACAATAAAGAGGAAGAACAAGATAGGATATGAGAATGAAAGACAGAGGTCAATCAAATGTTTGAAATAATGCCACAGGTTCCTTCATCTTAAGAAGAACTGCGTAGTAACGTTTTCACCCTATGGTGTAACCATTCTTATGCATAAGATTAATGCTTAAAAGTTCCTCCAACATAGAGGAAGTACTTGGCCTCCAGAAAGCATTTTATTAATTAAATAAGAATTGGTAAAATGGCAAACAAGGTTGAAAGAAAGCACCATATCTTTGCAGATGAAACAGAATAACAGGATTTACTATTGTCATAGAACATAGTAGTCAATCATGCCAATCTTTTGAGGGTAGTTGTATACGTAAATTCTCCTGAGTGTTTTGTGTTAGAATATTCTGTATACTATAAGGCTGCTAAATAGAATATTGTGAAAAATGAATCTTTAGGGCAGGGTTGCCTAGGTTCGGTCCTTTAGAGCTGCCATCCTGCAACTTTTGGATCCATCTCTTCTAAAACACTCCTGAATCTAAAAGAGGAATTCCCTCAGAAGGTAATTCAGCTCAGCAGAGGAATGGTAATGAGCCACTCTTTTAAATCATCAGAGAAGGGATGCATCTAAAACTTTCAAGATAGTAGCTCTTGAGAACTGGACCTTGGCGGTCCTTTTGTAGGGTGCTTTGTAATCTGTCTCATAATGCCTGTCTCAAGAGAGATCTGTTTATTTTCTCTTCAGAATGAGGTGTGCAGATGTCTCCGCAGACAGAAATCCAAGAGGACAATGGACTTTGGCCAGTGCTACATTTAATGGAACAGTGACTGGGACAATCAAACTGGTAAAAACCACAAAACCATGCAAACCATTACTGCATAGGTTTTTATTTGTTGCTTCAACAAAAGGAAGAAAATGTGCTAGCTGCAGCTAAGACAGCTAAGGATCTTAGAGATGGGACTTACTCAGTGTAGCCTCAGTGTGTGCCCACACCCTGGAATTTTCTGACTCCTAAACCCAAACCACAGCATTATGTCCTCTCATGTTGCAAACCTAAAACACTTAAAACTGTAATTATTAAACTATTATGTCAAATGAATTAGCATTTCAATTGCATAGAGAAAAATGATGAAATATGACTATAGTGTTTCCTTAAAGTCACCAAGGAAGGTGTCTATTTAACAGCATGGAGAATTTTAAAACCTGATCATAGAAAGCATTGATAAGGGACGCTGTGAGAGTTTGGTAAACCAGGGAGGAAACCTTAGCTTAGCTTAGCATATATCTGCTGGTTAACTGCAAATGTGTTTTCGCTGAACTATGAGGCTCGCCGTGGTATCAGCTGTTTCTGTCAGCTGCCATCCAGAGGCCCCATACTGAGTCCTGCACTAAACCTATTTCAAGGAGGGAACATCAACATGAGCTTATTTTGTTCTGACAAAATAATTTGAGGAATGTCTAAACAGTTTAAAAGAAGAAACCATTCACACATCAAATGGATCTTTCTGTCTCAGTCTCTGTACTGAGCTAACATAACTGGACATCAACCTTCCTGTATGTCTGCTAATATCACACACCTTTGGTTTTGCTCTCTTTAAGCAACAGCAGATGTTCCCTGATGGGAGTTACGGTGATGTTACACTGCTAGTGGATCTTAAATCGCTTGAAAGTCGAAATGTAAGTACATTTTTATACAGTGAGAAACTCTCTTTTTCAAAAGTCAAAGCAAATATCCCAAATCAAAAGTACTTTTATACTAGTTGCTGTTTCTAAAATTACTTGCAATGCTTGTATGTGCAAACATTTAGTCTGCACTGCAAATCTCATCTTAAGCTGAAAGTTTTGTAAAGATTTAGATTTTTTATTTTATTTTCATCTTTGGAAATGTCAAAATTCTATGATAGGAAAAAAAACTAACAATTAGCTACATTGTTGGAGGATTTTAATCAGGTGTTTGTCTACTTTCTCTAATTATAATTTTTTCTCTCCTTACAACCATTAATTCAACTATAAAATGAAGCAGAAACATTTCTGGCATTTTAAATCTTACAGACTGCTGCGGCCTCCCTATTCATAGCAAGCAATCGTGTGAATTCCACGAGTGACCTGTGTGACAGAGTTGGAGACACATTCAATCCCTTCAACATGAAACTAATGGTGAGGCTGGTGCTGCTGAACAGAAATACATCATCCGATAAGATATATTCATATTCAGACCGAGGAAAATCTGAGGAACACATTAGCATAGAAAAAAAAAGCAGCCAACTACTAGAGTACCGACATATTACAATGTCGGCTTACTTTTCAAAATGTTTCACAAATGACATCATGCTTTCATACATTTTAAAACAAGCATTGGATACCTTCACTATTGTTGTATCACTGAAGAAAACATCTAAATGAAAAAATACTTTTAATAAACTGACAATAAAATTATACCTGGAAGTTATTTTAAAATAGCAGGTATGCCGTCTTAATCCTATATAGCTTTGCTCTTAGTGATGTAATTGTATAATCCACTTCCTCATTTCTATTCCTCTTTCAGAGCTCCAGCTGTTCCTTAGAAAACCAGTTGAGCTGTGTGGTTGGGGAAGTTTCTGCCAGGCAAGGCAACGTCAGCCTGATTGGGAGAGAAGTCTATACTGACAGCAATATCCAGCTGTCAGGAGACCACACAGGTGAGAGGGCCGGAAATGACTATCAGTCCTAAAAGGTTTAGCTGCTTGGCTGGTTTTACAGTTACATGCACCATAGAAACATTGTAACATCATCTTCCTGTAGCTTTAAATTATTTACTGAATTCAAGTATATGACATAATGTTCTGTTTAAAAACAAGTTGTTCACAGATCTCTCGTGCTTAAGAGGGGTGATAGCATCCTTGCATGTGCTGAAATCCTCCCGGATTCCCCGTCTGCAGAGCAGACCTTTCCCAATGTGAGCTCCTTCAGTCGGTGAGTGAAATAAAAAAAAAACTCTTCTTTAAATATTCATCTATTACTGCAAAAACGCCATCATTAACACTAATTCCTAAACTGCTCAAATATATTCAAATGTTCCATGTGAGAAAATGTAAAGAAAATGTAAAACTGCTGTAAGTCTATGGATTACATAACAAGTAGTATTTATGACTTATTTATTAATTTGTTTTTTGACAGACTGAATAAATACACTATTCTATACATTTGTTATTAACAGTACCTTAATTTCACTCACACATCTTAACAATCTGACCCATTTTTTATTCTCTTATTTTTTGATCAATATAGTGATAGACAGTGATGAAAATGCTTAAATCCTAATCAGAATATTTATATTTACTGCATGGTTTTTCCTAAAAACTTTTTATGAATTCTAAGTTTTCAATTGATGGAGGTTTCCACCCCTGTCTGGGTAAGCTAACTTTCACAGATCATGACAGACTATGACTCATGATTAATATCAAAACTTTCCTTTCCAAACACACCCAGATCCTAATGTAGGAAAATAAAGATTTTCTGCTGCTTTTTCACTGTTTTGCTTGACTGAGGCAAAGGCAAGCTGTTGCCATTTCCAAGAGAACTTGTTCATTAGGAATGCATTGCATTAGCAATGTTTAGGACTCCATTTTATGGATATTATTATTGCCTTCTGTTCATGGAAGTTCTGTTTTACTACATTTTTGTTGCAGTACTGAACACATCAAGCGCAACTTCAATCATCTATGTTCAGACTCATTTCTGTCTGAATGCATCACCTTAAATAAATACATTTGCATCTATTTTTCCTGATTTCATAAAAGCAAAACTGTTTTAATCAAACAAACTCATAAAGCTGAACTTCATGTAGAGGATAGGAAGTGCTGTGAAATATTGAAGCTATTGTTTCTGTGGTCAATATTCTACCAAATCAAATGACAGTTGTACTAAAGGGTATTTCAAATGTAAAACAAAAATAGATGCAGAAAAGTCCTGGGTTCAAACTATTTATCCTGCATGATCACTTTAAGTACCATAAAATGCTGAATTTTTCAATTCCTACACAAACACATCTGGCTAATACCAAACAGTGTGATATGCAATTCTGAAATTCTGTAGTGTTTATTTTTCTGCACTTCCAAGAGAACAAAATCCCCTTTCATGATCTCCAATTGAACATCTGTTGTTTCCTTCATTTCCCTCAATTAACCCAGAAACCATTTTTAGCACCAACCAGTAAGATTGGTATTTTGACATTCCATTGTTATCAGGAAGAGATGTTATTTATTTATTTTTTCCAGGTTAAAAAGGTTTCAAGGTTCAAGGAAGCATTGCGTTTTTTTAGCTTTAGTGTTTCCGTTTGCTTTAGTCTTAATGTTTGGGTTTGCATGCTTTGCTGTTAGTGACGTTTAATTCCAGAGAAAACAGCGCAAACCAGGAACTGTGTGGCAACTGGCAATATTTATATATGCAACCTTATCAGTGTTTCTATTGCAAGCCCAAGGTGGTTGAATTTTAAAAAGTTTGGTTTCCATATGTTGGTGCGCACAATTTGGCTGATCTATGAAAAAAACACCTAACATTTATGTATGTGAGAATTGAGCTGGTAGATGCAGCAGGATCTCCACCCCTGCCGTCTGTGTTTATCTTCAGTTATCTGTTCTTATTAGACTAAAAGATGTTTGTGTTTATTTATACCCAGATATGATTTCCGAAGGAGAGTCGCAGATGTTCTGGGGATGGAAATGGCGAGGATAACCATCCTGCCCGGCTCTCCCCTCTCTGCAGCAGATGGCCAGTGTCAGAGGGTCAACTTCATGGTCTCAGGTAAGGCAGAAAAATACACACCCGCTTAAAAACAATTTATGTTATACATATAAAACACTAAACAAAAATTATCTAAATAACTCAAAATGCAAAAAGACATTCCGCTTTCTCCATTCTAATTGCATAAACTTTGCTTTGCTAAAGTATTAACACCTCTTGAAAGTATTTTTCCACCATCATCAAACATTATTTATATTTACATTATTTACAAAATATCTCAACACTGATCGAATGGAAATAATATATGTTACCATAGTTTTTCAATTCTTGCTACAGAGTTTCAGTTAATTTAGGTCTGGACTTTGACTGATCCCTTTCAAAACATTAACATTCCTCAATTTTATCTTTTCTATTATAATACAATACATGCATTCTATTGCTAGATTAGCCTGTGTTTAGCTTGACTCACCAACTAGCAAGGTGTTGGTGCCCGCATCATGTTTCACAATCCAGATGTAGTACTCAGGATGAGTCAGTGTTCATTTGTCTCCACCTCTCACATGAAAAAAAAAAAGTTTTGCTTTGTTCTCGACATGCCTTGAAGAAAAACTTTAAACTTGAGGATTCTATTGAGGATTCCATATTGGGCCTCTTCCATTGGGGCTACAGTTGTGGAATGCTAACTAGTAGTTGTCTTGTCAAATTCTCCCACTATTTTCCTTTTTTTTTTCTTTTAATACTGTAAACCAGAGGTCACCAACCTGTTTTAGGTTGAAACCTAATGAGTCATAGGAAGGGCTACCAACACTGACCTATGAAATGGAGGAGTAGGCGTTCACTTAAACTTCATGCATATTTTTTTTCCTTTTCATTTCTAATTTTATTTTAGATGTTGCCATTTTGAAATCTCTTGAAATACAAGTGGAATTAAAAAAGAACAGAAACAGAATAAAATAAAATGCCATACTTAGCCCACTGTTGAATTGTGCTGTTTCAGGAGACACCGAGGGCACCCTGTGTGGTCATTGAGGGCTCCTTGGTGCCTGTGTGCACCACTTTGGTGACCCCTGCCAGAAACCTTTCTAAAAATCTACATTTCACCTGTCTGCTGTACTTTTCAGTCTTTGTGCCAATGTTTGTTTACTGATGTTCGTCACCAATCTTTTGCAGCTTCAGCAGAACTGCTATTTTTATACTGAGATAAAATCAGACTTAGCTGAACTCTGCTTAATAAATAAGGAACATCTTATGTTACTGAGAACCTTCATCAGCATCTTATGTGAGCTGTTGCCAAGTTGTTTTATTTAGGTTATTGGAATAAAGGGCATTAAAATACTAAGGTTGCCAGATTTTTAGATTTATATTTGACTTTTTAACAGTTCCCTGCTTTCGAGTAGGTTGATCACATAAAATAAAACACTGAAGTGTGCAATTGACATGTGACAAAATATTAAAGAAAAATACGATTTTGCACCTCACTGTAAAATTAATTTAAACCAAAAAAGCCAAGCTCGTAATAATGGTTTAAATAGATCTCAGATAAGTCACAATGTGATGTTATTATAGTCTTTATGAACTGCGGGAATCTTTGCAGCTCATGTTTGCAGGAGGTTAACTGTGGTCTAGTGATGTAACCACGTCAACATGTGCTGACTCAAAGCATCAAGCTGCTGTCATTTTTCACTAAGCAACCAGTCAACGACAAAAAAGTGTGTAATCTCTGAAACCTGAACTGAAAACTTTTTAGCAGCCAAAGGAAATAAAATAAATGTTTACATAAACTGCATGGAAAGTAACAATGTGAAAACATTTTAATGTGGAAATAGCAAAATTTAGGATTATGTTTCCTTATTTTAACTCGGAATGTGTGCTATTTTGTCTGAGAATTTTGTCGGTTGTTGTAGTGAATAATGGCTTCTAACACTGAACTGGACAACTTGTAAGTCCCAATATTAGGACAATGAACAATTACAGGCATTGAAGAATCTTTAGAAATTCTTAGAAAACTGTTCGGGGAACCTGACGCCGGGATCGAGTGTCTGTGCATCTCATTGTCTGTCCCGGGGGGGAACAGAGGGGTATCTGTGCAGAGGTTTAAAACAGTGTAGCACAGGAGCGGTAACTATACCCTCACAAGGGGAAAAGTTTACCAGAGTGAGAGTCATGAACCCCCCAACCCCTTTTTTTATTCTGCTCAAAAGCATTATAGAAGCACAAGTAAAAGTTGCAGGTTAGTATTCTTAACACTATAGATGTTTCCCTTTTTCATTTATAAATGATGTGAGTCTATAAGTTGCCCATATAAACATGAAGGTGGGCTTTCATCTTGCTACAGTTATTATTCATTAGAAAAATTCTGTTTTTTTTATAATTTTTGTTTTTTGTTGAAAATCTTAATAGTAATATTAACATTTTATATTACTGTGTGTTTTAAAGGGGAGGTCAGTGCGGACCTCCTTAATTCTGTCAAAGCGAGTGAGAAGATGGGGCCGTTCAAAGAGAGTGCTGAATGTGAAAGTAAGTCCTGCTTCTTATTTTCAACTTTTGCCTTCACATCTATGCGGGGGAGTATTTGGATACCTTATCAACGGATGATTCCGGGTTGTTATAAACTTCCTGGCATTTTACAGGTTCATGTCAGAGACCTTTAATAAAAAAAAAGAGGAGGAAACATTCAACAATAACTCTCATATAAACGACTCACTGGTGCAAGAATGACCTTTAATTTTATGATATCAGAAACCAGTTTTAAAAAAAACTAAACGTGTCTCATTACTGAGGTTTTGTGCAGAACTTTTATGAAAGTGAGTTGTTTGATTTTTCAGTAAGAAAAGTGTTAAAACATTATCCGAGGCTAGACCAATGAATATAGATGAGTGTAGATATAAGAGTATCACACTTTAATCTTTGTTTTACTCCTCTTAAAGTGTCAGTTTATATTTCACGCCCTGTTTGTACTTCAATAAAGTAATCTAAAGGGGTAAATCTTAGGTAATAACACTGCTCTTCTGATTGAACATAAAAAAAATATTTCAAATACTGTTAGATCCACTTGGTTTGGCTGTAATTACAAGATATTCCCTTATAATAACATACCATATTTTTGTTAAGTACCTTATATGGCAAAAAGAAGTGTTTTATAATTCAAGCTTAGATACTTTATTATTCCAGATGTTGTTTCCATTTTTGTCTGTTACACAAAGTTAAGATAACATGTACTGATCTTTATTTAACGTAACTCCTTCATTGACCTCTGATAAACCTTTTTAATGCTGCCGTTTTGAAATTGGACCATTTGAGTGAATGTTATCTGTTCTCAGGAGGTCACTGTGAATTATTCTGCTTTGATCTGGGCTGTTATCTGTTGAGAGTCTGACTAAAACAAACTGAAAGAGGAAGTAAAGTGTGGCTTAGATTATGAGGAGACAGTGATATAGATGCTGCTGGAGACTGTTCTAAAATATGAAAACTATGCATCCTGCTGTAAGTTTTTCAAAAAAACAAAAAAGACTCTAGTCTTCCTCTTTTTTATGTCTAAAATAAAATAATTATATAATTAACAATAAGAAAAAGTAACATCTAAGTAGTTTGAGTGTATAAAAGGTATTCATTTAAGGAAATCTAATCTAGGAATCCCCTCCTTACTTGATAAATAACTGCAGCTTAAGACCTTTTATTATTCTCCTATTTAACCTGTATGTTCCTGTCTGATTTCTGCAGGAAGTTCTGGAGGACAGCTGGTGTTACCAGGAATCTTCACACTCTTGCTGATGTTTGCCGCCTCCTTCCTGCTGCCATCTGCAGCATCTTCTTAGATCTGAGTCCTGGCTGTACTGTGCTATACTCAATAGGAACACATGAGTTCTCCTGATGTAAAGCTGTGAATCAGAATTGTCACTTACCAAATGTCACAGTGGTCATTGAGCAAATAATGTCCAACTTTGTACAAACTTTATGTCCAAATGAAGATCTTCCAGGTTTTTTTGTTGAAAAACATGTTAGAAATTAGTTGGTATATCTGCTTACGTCTTTTTTTTGTATAAATGTCATCTTTAGGTACTTAATGTTGTTCATCTGGGCAAGATGTAATGTTTTGTTTGTATTTTAATGTGAAATGTTGGAAAAGCTTTACATTTTTCAATAAAAATCTCAAATTGTATGTTTTCCCTCAAACTTAACGAAATAAAAAGCATAATTTGATGAGATAAAAAAGGCAGATACAAATGCAGATACAGATACAAATACTTGGAATGGAATCTAAGCATCAGAGGCCTAGTTTACACAGTGAACGAATGTTGGTAACAACAAACAACTTGTAAACTTTATTTGAGCAGTTAAGGTTTACTGAGATTACAAATCTATTTTGCAAGAGAGAAATACATTTAACAAAAAACTAAGAATCTACACATTTGTTTCTTCAAAAAGGCTCATTTTGTAAAAGTTCCATTTTATTTGAGAAGTTACTGTAATCCATCAATGGGAAGTTTTACTATGGTTGATTACCTCTGTTTCCAATCTCTGAAAGGTGATGGATGCTTTAAAATAATATTCATGGTCTTTACAGTTATTAGTTTATTTAATCCCCAGTTATACTACTGAATTTTAGTTTTAAACATATCATTGTTATTATCCTAAGCAATTTCTTATGTCAGTATTATAAGATAAAGTAAACAAAATGACTTTTATAAAATAAACATTTCAGGATTCCGTTGCTAATTTGTATCAAAGTATAGAAGCAAAAAAATAAATTCTGCAAGCACTGATGATATGTGATATTTGAATGTTACAATAGATGACAGCATTAAAAACTACTACTAGATAACTACTTATTAGGTTTTAGGGTGATGAAACTCAAGTTTTGAAAAATATGTTCTTAAGCAATTTTATTTCTTTGTTTTCTTAAGTGAAAAAAAGAATACCCAAAGAAAACACACCAAAGAGTAATAAAAAGCAGGATAAAGATACGATAATGCAAAGAATTGGTGAATAGTACAACGTTAAAGCAATACTTTTGACATTTTCGTTCTAGTAAGGACAAGGTGGTATAGGAAGCAACTTTTTAAAATATAATTCCTTTTTAGAATTTAAACATATTTCAGAAGAAAAGCAAATGGTTACTCTAAAATTATCATTGCATTTTCCAAAAGTAATCTGGATTAAACTAAGCCTACTTCTATTATAAATCCAACTATTACTTTTTAATCATCTAAATCTTGATCTGAAAAATTCATATACATTAATGTCTAAAAATTAAAATCCTGATAATGATCACTGGGCTTCAAATAGTTTAAGTTTAATGTGAAAAATACGGAGTGATTTTTCTGCCAAAACGTGTACAAAAATGCACGTTGCGCGCACACATAAAGCATGTTGCAAATGCATAAAGCATTTTTCACACAAACAAATCTTATCACTCACAAATAAACATGTTGCACTCAAATAAATCTTATTGTTCACAAATAAAACTTGTGTGACAAACTCTCATCTAATGTCACACTCAAATTAAACTTTTTTTTAAACTGTCCTTAAATGTTGCACACACAAAAATTAGTTTTACAAACCGGACTCTAACATTGCACTAAAAATGAATCATTCCGCCTGCTCTGTGCAGAGAGGCAGGGGAAACTGTCTCTGATGGGGAAACGCAGCTCAACGTAACACCGGCACATTTCAGTTGTTTTGATTGTATGGTGCCTCCTGCTGTCGGTTAGTCAGAATGACAATTCTCCGTGTATCGCGTGACTTTTGGCACAAACTTACCGTGGAGTGTGAAGAATTGTCTCGTATGCGAGGAGAGGCTGTTTTGTATGCGAGCAGAGATCGATTTGTACTCGGGGACAATTTACAAATTACATTTTCAGTGCAATGTTAGAGTCCGGTTTGTAAAACAAATTTTTGTGTGTGTGCAACATTTAAGGACAGTTTGAAAAAAAAGTTTTATTTGTGTGTGACATTAGATGAGAGTTTTATTTGTGAACAATAAGATTTATTTGAGTGCAACATGTTTATTTGTGAGTGATAAGATTTGTTTGTGTGAAACAAGCTTTATTCATTTGCAATATGCTT
This sequence comes from Cyprinodon variegatus, assembly GCF_000732505.1. NCBI lineage: Eukaryota > Metazoa > Chordata > Actinopteri > Cyprinodontiformes > Cyprinodontidae > Cyprinodon > Cyprinodon variegatus. Next base: position 554,238 of record NW_015150527.1, on the reverse strand, counting down.
TATGTGTGTGCAACGTGCATTTTTGTACGCAACTTTTTTGCAGAAAAATCACTCCATAGCAAACTGATCTGGTAGTGGTTTGTAGTTTTCACAGAGGAAGAGGCGAGTCTGGATCCCTCCGCGCCTATTGGCGGAGGCTACGGTCATGTGACCAGTGACGTCATTAGGACATGGCAGCCTCCTTGTTTAATAAATAGACACAAGGTCCGAGCTGGTAAACAAAAACACGCTTCGATTTTTTTTTTCCCAGGAGCTACATTTGAAAGGCGGAAGTGCGGGTGTGTATGAAGTGTTTATCTGGCGGTCTGTGGGGTGGTTTAGATAGCGACGGTTTGCAGAGAAAAAAGCTGCGGACGGCAACTATTCCCAGATCGGTTATAAACGGCTCTGCGATGTACAGCCATCTTTTAAGCAGTTTAAAGAAAAAGGATATAAAATAGTCTGATTAATTTGTAGAAACGTAGAGATTTTTACTGCACCCAAACGAACCACACCCACTCTGCAATTCATAAATGAGCTGCTATCATCGGCCTGTTGATTAACTCACGACTGCACAAGAAAGAAGGGAAAAAAACGCTTACAAGGCTTTAGTATTTTTATTTGTAAGCGCCTCAACGGATTGCATATTTAGTGTCTTAAATATTAATAGTAATACCTCTATCATTACAAACTGGTTTGGAATGGTTTTTCTTCTTATATATGAACTTGTAAACAATAATCGCACTCTGAGCTTTTAGCCAATAGAAGAGCTCGGCGATGAACAACACTGAGACCTGATTGGTTGATTTGTAGGTTTCTTTTTACATTGAGGTGTGCCTTCCATCAGTTGACGTGGAGGTGGTAATAAGAAAACAATCTCTTATAACAATGAATTTGGGGAGTCCTTTACTCTACTGTCGATTCATTTCAGCTATCCAATCTATATCATGAAAAACAACATATCTTTTTCTCTGACATTAACAATATTACAAAAGAAATGATGTGTTTCAGAGCTGAAACAATTAATTGGATTAATCAATTATTGAAATAATCGTCAACTAACTAACTACTTTACTAATCCATTAATTGTTAAATGGAGAATAAAGACTCTAAAACATCAGTTTAGCTGAGAAACCCAATTAGAGCACTAATTATATCAAAATTATAAAGCAATATGTAAACATTTTGCAGTTAAGATTAAAAAACACTTTTTCGTCTGTTAATGTCCAGAACTTAAGGAACCTTTTTCTGTCCGATTATTAGTCGATTAATCGAAAAAATAATCAACAGATTAATCGATTTGTAAAATAATCATTAGTTGCAGCCCTAATGTATTTATAGACATAGATGTAAAGTTAGAGTCTATACTTGTGGGGGGAATCAGACAGCCAATGATCCCCCACAAGTAGTGTAAACTATAGAAACCCATTGCTGTCAGCTGAATGCTGTATCCAATCATATTCATGGTAAGTAAGGTGGAAGGAGAACATTTGATACATGAATGGGTTGATTTTTAATTCTAAAATCAGGTCAGGACTCCTTTTTTGGGTGTTCTACAGTATAAATAGCAAGGAATGACGGTGATCAGCCTGTGGCACAGCTGAAGCATTAATGAAGCTGTGGTTGCTTTGATAGCGCCTCACTGCTTTGTTTAGTCTGGTGAGTTTTCTTCTTCCAGCTTCATAATCCTCTTAAATTTTGGCCCTCCACCACGCTTTCCATTATTTTCCTTGAATGTAGCACTTTATTAACTATTTCCTGCCTAAGCAATAAACCTTTTGTGGGATGTCACTGGCAGTCCCCCTCCATCACTGGTGACCATAACATAATAATTCCAAATAAATAAATAAAAAGAACCGGATTTAAAAATTTTAAGGAAAGCCTAATTTTAGGTTTCTGTAATACACTTAAAGAATAAATATACTTTTTTCATTTTTTCTATTTTTTTTTCTATTTTTTTCATTGTAACTGTGAGCAATCTACAGAAGAGTTTTAATTCATGAATATAAACTGAAATAAATACTTACATTTATATTTGTATTGCATATTTGATGGATTTTCTCATTTATAAAGATGTAGCTTTTAGGAAAAAAACTTTAATGTGCAGAACTTTAATGTTTAACCCCGACTGTCATCATAGCTGCTGAATTGGCAGATTACGGCAGGTTAAAGATCCAGGTGTGGTCTGTGACTTTGAGCTCCATGTAGTCAGTCCATTTGTGTTAACCTGCAGTGGAAATGGCTTCGCAAAAGTCAGGTAATATGTAGGCCATAAGTAACATCTGATTAAGGATGACAGCGCTGGAGCTCTCCCATCTGAACTACTTTTTAAAGTCAAAAAGTGTACTTATAAAACGCTTTACTGTTGATTGTTTTTCTTTTTTTTTGTAATGCAGAATCAGCCATGTCTCCAAAGATCACAGGGGAGCTTCTGCGGCTACTTCGGCAGACAATGAGGAACTGTAAATATTTCTCAGAGCCGATCCATGCCTACATAGTACCATCTGGAGATGCACATCAGGTAAGTCCAAATCGTGCATATTATTTATTAGTGATGTCCCGATCTGATGTCAATATCAGATATCAGGTCGATATAAAAAAAAAGCTAATTTTAAATTTTATTGGCCAGCATCTAAATCTCAGATATTTTCACGCTAATTGAAAAACTCTGCATCGAAGTTTCTGTAACTCATCGGTGGCTGCAGCTGCAGAGGGAGAGCAGCGCTTCACTAACACTGTTTACAGTGGGAGTACGAGTTCTGAATACCCATCCAGGACAAGCTAAAGTTCTACAAGTAGAATAGCAGCTTATTCAGTGTCCTGCAAAAGTATTCGTACCTCTTAAAAATGTTTTTGTTCTGCCACTTTCTAACCCCTGACTTCAATGTTTTTTGTTTGGTTGTAGGTTTGTTTACTTAAACTGTCATCAGATGTCCTTCATCTTCTTTTTGGAAACCGCTGAAAAAGTCCACATCGCTAGAAAGAGGCAGCCTAGATCCAGATAGTTAAACGTTAGCTTGTGGGCGCTTTGGACTACAGAGAGCATTACATTCTCACGACTTTTCATTTCCTTGAACAAATTAAAACGCTATGTAAGAAAAAAAATGCTGAAATGTGATCTTATATCATTTTTTTTATTTTATGATATCATATGTTCTGTTGATTAACCTTTAAGTACATGGCAGTAATAGAAAAAGCAAATGTGAGACACAAAGGTCCATTAGTCTGTTCCCACTGTCTGTCAATGAAGCTGGTCTGTGCCTGTTTGTCTTCCAGAGTGAATACATTGCTCCTTGTGACTGCAGGCGGGAATATATCTGCGGATTCAATGGTTCTGCAGGTATGTTTTGCTCTTATGTAGTAAAGTCATTCTTAACTGCTGCTTATCTTTCAGTCTATTGACACAGCATGTTTAGAAAGCCTTTCAGGTTTAGTATATCATATCATCTTTATTTTACTGAATGGAGCCCCTGATGTAAGTGTTGGATTATGTTAAAAACTGCTCTGTTTTCCTTGGGACGATCCTCACCTTCCACTGAGCAACAATAATCTTTTGTACTGAAGCGAAGACGAGCTCCCTTGCTCTCAAACTGGTCATTCTCCCCAGTAACCATAGACACTGAGGCAACGCAGTGTGATGTGGCACCTCAGAACAAGTCAAACTTAATATGACCTTATATGTTATTGCGCTGAAACATCAGCTGTTAAACAGACACCCTGTGAGAAGTTGTTTTGTTTACTTTATTATTCAGGAACAGCCATTATCACAGAGCAGCATGCTGCCATGTGGACGGACGGGAGGTATTTCCTCCAGGCCAGCCAGCAGATGGACAGCAACTGGACTCTTATGAAGATGGGTGAGGTCCTAGTTAGTGTTAAACAATGTAGGGTTTAATTAATGTGAAACAATATTTCAAAAAACCTAAAACCCAAGCTAGAAAAACTAACATTTAACCCTTTAAAGCCAAGCGTATCATATTTGGCACCTGAGTTTTTTTTTTTGAGACGTGTGCATTATCAGTGTGATATTTTTGTTCTTAAAAGAGTTACACAATCAGACACATTTTGTGAACAGAAAATGTATAAAAGATTAAACAGAAATGTCTAATATATCAAAATTGATGCAAATAAATGACCCAATTTAAGTTATACAAAACGCTTCTTTTTTTCCATTTTCATTTGTCACAAAGTTCAATGACAAAATTTCCGATCCATTATTTCATGGTCCAGGCTTTAAAGGGTTAAATTGGTGCCGCTATTTAAACCTCTGAGTAGCTGTCCTTAGCTTATAATTCAATGGTGTGTGATGAACTGTGTTTAAATATGTTCAGGACTGAAGGAGACGCCATCACAGGAGGACTGGCTGATCAGCGTCTTGCCTGAAAACTCCAAAGTGGGAGTAGATCCTTGGATCATTGCTGCTGGTATGAGACAAGGTTTAATCTGTAGCATAGCATCATAGCATTCCTTTACAGAAAAAGGATTAGCGTCCTGAGGGCTGTCCCAAACTGAATTAATGGCAGCCTAAGGGAGGTATTTAAACTTATGTTCTCCTGGATCTCCATGATTCATTTTGTTATTGGGGTCAAATTAGAAAAATATATCCTCTCTGTTTAAAGTCAGTCAGACACAGAGCTGTGTCATAAACTTAGTTATCCTTAGGCGCAAGGAACCATCTGCAATCAAGGGTTTGATTACCATATATAGCTGTTTTATATATATATATATATATATATATATATATATATATATATATATGCATACACACCTACATGATGGCGCAGGTGACAAGGTTGTCTGTACAGATGCATCCCTCTACCAAGCATGCCTTTCCCGAACAACGGTTTTGTTCTGGTGCAGAACAAAAGAGCATTCAGAAGGAGACATGAACACATAATCCACGATTGTTGTTTTTTGTTTTTTTTTCTGATCACTGAGATGATTACAATGAGGCTTTGAACTTGAGTCGAGATGCGCCTCCTACTTCTCCTTTTGTCATTGCTGAACAATGCCAGGGCTTTTCTTTCACTGCACTCTGAAAATTTGTTTTAAGTTTCACACTTAGCCTGAATAAATAACTGCTTTCCTTTGTCTCCAATCAAATGGCTTATATGCACAATTTGGAGTTATGTGCTTTGCTCTCCAGCTCATGTTGCACAAGGAGCACAGTGCATGCTGTTCTCTAGATGCGTGGAGTCTGATTGTAGTGCTTAAAGGAGTAGTACACCCAAAACATGATTAGCCTTCATTTTCTACTCACCCCCATGCTGAACAACACTCTGGAGTACTTTTTTGATATCTCA